>NC_134898.1:50737432-50752432 GCF_041734735.1 Babylonia areolata
AACACGGCAGTGAATTCACCGTGTCAAAGGCTCGGCAGTGAATTCACCGTGTCAAAGGCACGGCAGTGAATTCACCGTGTCAATGGCACGGCAGTGAATTCACCGTGTCAAAGGCACGGCAGTGAATTCACCGTGTCAATGGCACGGCAGTGAATTCACCGTGTCAATGGCACGGCAGTGAATTCACCGTGTCAAAGGCACGGCAGTGAATTCACCGTGTCAAAGGCACGGCAGTGAATACACCGTGTCAAAGGCTCGGCAGTGAATTCACCGTGTCAAAGGCTCGGCAGTGAATTCACCGTGTCAAAGGCTCGGTAGTGAATTCACCGTGTCAAAGGCACGGCAGTGAATTCACCGTGTCAAAGGCTCGGCAGTGAATTCACCGTGTCAAAGGCTCGGCAGTGAATACACCGTGTCAAAGGCTCGGCAGTGAATTCACCGTGTCAAAGGCTCGGTAGGAAGGGGGGGCCCAATTCTCTCCTCTCCTCGCCACTTTTATCAATCTTCCCCACACTCAAGTCAGGTACCCGATCAAACCACCTGGGTGGAGTGAGGAAGATCGGAGTTAAGTGCCCTTTCCCAAGGACACACACACACACACACACACACACACACACACACACACACACACACACACACAACACCATGCCGAAACGGGGCCTCGAACCCTGACCACTGGTGACCCGGCCGCTGGATCATAAGTACAACGTATGCTTTGACAGACAGACTCTGCTACAGGGTGCCTCCTTAGAAAATATTGTCCTTTATTTTCCTTTGTTCGTGTGTTTGTCGCTGTCTTTGTTTCGTTCTAATTGCTTTCATCTATCTGTCTATGTATTTATTTATTTATTTATTTATCAATTTATTTATTCATTTATTCATCTACGTATCTCTTTATTTATTTACATATCATACAATTTGAAAAAAAAAATCATCTGTTCATTTTGTGAACTTTCACTTGCCTCATCAGAAATGTCTTTTTTTCCCCCTTTGTTTCTTTGTCGCTATGTCTTGGTTGTTTTTGTTGTTGGTTTATCATTCATTTATCCATCTATCTTTCCATGCTCTTCATTTTTCACTTTATTGTCTCCTTTGAACATATTATGTTGTATCCTTTGTTTTGGTTGTTTAATTCTTTGTCGCTATCTTGGTTGTTTTTTGTTGTTGGTTTATCATTCATTCATCTATCTATCTATTCATGCTCTTTACTTTCCACTTTATTGTCTCCTTTGAACGTATTATTATTTTGTATCCTTTGTTCTGGGTTGTTTCTTTGTCGCTTTCTTTGTTCTCGTTTTCATTGTCTGTCCACTTCCACCTATACAGTCACCTTCGAGCTTCTCTTTTTTTCTTTTGTATTGTTTTTGTTTTGCTACATTCTTTCCGTTTCTTTCGTTTCTATTGCTTTTGCTTGTTATCTGCTTGTGGTGATTTATGTTGTTTTTCTTTCTTAGCTTTCTTGCTTTTACTTGTTACCTGGTTGTGGTTATTTATGTTGTTTTTCTTTCTTAGCTTTCTTGCTTTTACTTGTTACCTGGTTGTGGTAATTTATGGTGTTTTTCTCTCTTAGCTTTCTTGCTTTTACTTGTTACCTGGTTGTGGTTATTTATGGTGTTTTTCTCTCTTAGCTTTCCTTGTTTTTTTTTTCTCTCTTTTTTTTTCTTTGTTGTTTTGATATTTTGGAGCGCCGCCAGAGGGCAGGGAGGGTGGGGTGGGGGTGGGTGGTGGCGGGGTGGGGGTCTTGTTTAACTGTATTATTTTCTCAGTCTGTTTTGCATCAGTCCCCGTGCACTGTCAATAATAATGACCTTCAGGATATTGCCGAACAGTTTCCCCGAGTTTCTCTCTTTTTGGCTATTTTCAATATCCATACTGTTCGAGTAATGTTATTAGCAAAAAGGTATTCTAAGTCACCCCCCTCCCCCCCCCCCCCCCCCCCCCCCCTCCTCTCTCTCTCTTTATTTTTGTATTTTCCCTATTAACATTGTTCATCTCATGTCATTAGCAAATGGCATTCCAAGTTTCTCTTTATTTATTGATTGATTGATTGATCTATCTATCTATCTATCTATCTATCTATCTATCTATCTATCTATCTATATTTATTTATTTATTCATTCATCCATCTAATTATTTACTTGTTTATTCATTTATTTTCATTTTTGTATTTTTCGCTATCAACATTGTTCATCTCATGTCATTAGCATTCCAAATTTGTCCTTTTAAAAATCTTTTTTATATTTACCCCATCCACATTGTTGATGCAGTGTCATTAGCAAAAGGCATTTACTGGACCATAGACCGGAATCGTGTCTCCAATCATAAACTGTAACGACGGAAGCTCGCTGCTATCAAAAGAAAAATTGTCGTTTGTCCATATAGTCATCCAGAAAAAAAAAGTACTGCTTTTTTTTTTCTTTTCTTTTCATCCCCCCCCCCCCCCCTCCATTTTTTGTCTTTTTTTTTCTCTTCAAAACTCGACATCTTTCACAACAGCACAACATACACGCCCCCCCTCCCCCCCCCCCTCCCCCCCCAAAAAACAAAAACAACAAAACAAACAACAACAGCAACAACAACAAACAAAAACACTAGGATTCTATTTGGTCACAAACTAAAACACAGGCTTTCTCCTCCAACAGCAAACAGAATTTTGCCCACAAAATCTATTTCACAAAATTAATCAAATTGAAAATAAATAAATAAATAAATAAAAATAGATAAATAAAAATCCCCCACCAGTACAGGTACGCCAAAACACCAGAGTTTAACAACACAACACGCCTCGGAAACTGTGGACGTAGCCTGGAGGCAAGCGACTGGCAGCTTTCAAACAACGGCAGGAAACAGGATATATCTGACGGGGGGTAACACACACACACACACACACACACACACACACACACACAATGACAGCTCACCACGTGTTAAGACACAGCTGTTAATCCCAGCATGTCAGTTCTGCAGGGGGATTATAATTACATAGACAGGGTCTGGTGGAGGAGAAGGAGCATTAGGGCAACTTCGTTCAATTGATTTCAAGCCTACTTAAGAGGCTACTTCTGCTAACAGCCTATAAGGACCCCCCACCACCTTCCTACACCTTCCTCCCCCCCCCCCCAGCCACACCCCCCCCCCCTCCCCCACCCACGAAACACCGCACGGTGAAACTCTGTAATGGTTGTTGTTATATTAGTGTTGGTGGTGGTGATGGTGTGGTGGTGGTGATGGTGTGGTGGTGGTGATGGTGTGGTGGTGGTGATGGTGTGGTGGTGTGGTGGTGATGGTGGTGTGGTGGTGGTGATGGTGGTGTGGTGGTGGTGTGGTGGTGGTGGTGGTGGTGGTGATGGTGGTGGTGGTGGTGGTGGTGATGGTGGTGATGGTGGTGGTGGTGGTGGTGGCGTGGTGGTGGTGGTGTGGTGGTGGTGTGGTGGTGGTGGTGATGGTGGTGATGGTGGTGGTGTGGTGGTGGTGGTGATGGTGGTGATGGTGGTGGTGGTGGTGGTGGTGTGGTGGTGGTGGTGTGGTGGTGGTGTGGTGGTGGTGGTGATGGTGGTGATGGTGGTGGTGGTGGTGATGGTGGTGATGGTGGTGGTGATGTGGTGGTGGTGGTGGTGGTGGTGTGGTGGTGGTGGTGATGGTGGTGGTGTGGTGGTGGTGGTGATGGTGGTGATGGTGGTGGTGGTGGTGATGGTGGTGATGGTGGTGGTGATGTGGTGGTGATGGTGGTGGTGATGTGGTGGTGATGGTGGTGGTGATGGTGGTGGTGGTGGTGGTGATGGTGGTGATGGTGGTGGTGATGTGGTGGTGGTGGTGGTGGTGGTGTGGTGGTGGTGGTGTGGTGGTGGTGTGGTGGTGGTGGTGGTGGTGGTGATGGTGGTGGTGGTGGTGATGGTGGTGGTGTGGTGGTGGTGATGGTGGTGGTGGTGATGGTGATGGTGTGGTGGTGGTGGTGGTGGTGATGGTGGTGTGGTGGTGGTGGTGTGGTGATGTGGTGTTACAGGTGGTGTTTTGTAGTTGTAGTTGTGGTAACAGTCTAATTGTTGCTGTTGTCACTCATCAACATTATGATTCTATTATTATCATTGTTACTTCTTTATTATTATTTTTTTTATTACTTTATTACAATTATAATTGTTATTATCATCATAATCATAATCATCATTATCGTTATAATCGTTATTATCATAATTATTACTATCATTATCGTCATTATATTATCATCATTATCATTATCATCATCATCATCATTATTATTATTGTTGTTGTTGTTGCTATTCTTGTTATCATCATAATCATCGTTATCATCTTCATCATCATCATTATAATCATCGTTATCATCTTCATCATCATCATTATAATCATCGTTATCATCTTCATTATTATTATTATTATTACTATCATGATTATTATTTTCATCACCATCATCATAGTTATTATCTTCATCATTATTATCATCGTTGTCATCATCATCATCATTATTACCATCATCATTCCCATTTCTATCTAAAATGTTGTTGATGGTACTGATATTTTATGATGATGATGGTGGTGGTTATTACTGATACAGATTTAAGTTTTTTGTCAAAAGTTCCTTCCCAAAATGTGTTACCACACCATATTGTGTTGTGTTGTGTTGTGTTGTGTTGTGCTGTGCTGTGCTGTGCTGTGCTGTGCTGTGCTGTGTTGTGTTGTGTTGTGTTGTGTTGTGTTGTGTTGTGTTGTGTTGTGTTGTGTTGTGTTGTGCCACAACTGACAGGTTTCTCTGTGTGAAATTCGGGATGCTCTCTACACAGAGATGGCGTCGCCACAATGCAGCGCCACCCCACTATGTTTCTTCTTCTTTCTTTGTAACTGTCTGCAGAGTCTTCATTTGTGCTTACTTTCAACGTGGATTTTTTCAACAGAATCTTACCGGCAGTGACAACTCTCTTGTCGCCGTGAATTCTTTTACGTGCGCTAAATGCATACTGTACACTGGACTTCGGTGTGTTGTCCCATCCGATTGACTAAGCACAGCACAGCACAGCTCAGAACAGAACAGTACACCACAGCACAGCGCAGCACACCACACCAACACCACACCACACCACACCACACCACACCACGCCACGCCACTCCACGCCATACCACACCACACCACACCAACACCACACCATATCACACTACAAGACACCACACCACACCACGCCACGCCACACCAACACCACACCACACCACACTACACCACACCATATAACACCACACCACACCAACACCACACCACACCGCACCACACCACACCACACCGCACCACACCACACCGCACCACATCACACCACGCCACGCCACGCCACACCACACAAAACCACACCACACAAACACCACACCAACACCAACACCAACACCAACACCACACCACACCACACCACACCACACCACACCATATCACACCACACCAACACCAACACCAACACCAACACCACACCACACCACACCACACCACACCATATCACACCACACCACACCAACACCAACACCACACCATACCACACCACACCATACCACACCATATCACACCACACCACACCAACACCACACCACACCACACCACACCACACCATATCACACCAGACCACACCAACACCAACACCGCACCACACCACACCACACCACACCACACCACAGCGCACCACAACACACCACAGCATACCAACACCACACCACACAAACACCACACCAACACCACACCACACCAACACCACACCACACCAACACCACACCACACCACATCAACACCACACCACACCACATCAACACCACACCACACCAACACCACACCACACCAACACCACACCACACCACACAAACACCACACCAACACCACACCACACCAACACCACACCACACCACACCACACCAACACCACACCAACACCACACCACACCACACCACACCACACCACACCAACACCACACCACACAAACACCACACCAACACCACACCAACACCACACCACACCAACACCACACCACACCAACACCACACCACACCACACCACACCAACACCACACCACACCACACCACACCACACCAACACCACACCACACAAACACCACACCAACACCACACCAACACCACACCACACCACACCAACACCACACCAACACCACACCACACCAACACCACACCACACCACACCACACCAACACCACACCACACCAACACCACACCTACACCACACCAACACCACACCAACACCACACCACACCAACACCACACCACACCACACCAACACCACACCACACCAACACCACACCACACGAACACCACACCAACACCACACCACACCAACACCACACCAACACCACACCAACACCACACCACACCACACCACACCGACACCACACCAACACCACACCACATCAACACCACACCACACCACACCACACCACACCAACACCACACCACACCAACACCACACCACACCACACCGACACCACACCAACACCACACCACATCAACACCACACCACACCACACCACACCACACCAACACCACACCAACACCACACCAACACCACACCACACCACACCAACACCACACCACACAAACACCACACCAACACCACACCAACACCACACCACACCAACACCACACCACACCAACACCACACCAACACCACACCACACCAACACCACACCAACACTACACCACACCACACCAACACCACACCACACCAACACCACACCACACCACACCACACCAACACCACACCAACACCACACCACACCACACCACACCACACCAACACCACACCACACAAACACCACACCAACACCACACCAACACCACACCACACCAACACCACACCACACCAACACCACACCAACACCACACCAACACCACACCAACACCACACCACACCAACACCACACCACACCACACCACACCAACACCACACCACACCAACACCACACCGACACCACACCAACACCACACCACACCAACACCACACCACACCACACCAACACCACACCACACCAACACCACACCACACCAACACCACACCAACACCACACCACACCAACACCACACCAACACCACACCACACCAACACCACACCACACCACACCGACACCACACCAACACCACACCACATCAACACCACACCACACCAACACCACACCACACCACACCACACCGACACCAACACCACACCACACCACGCCACGCCACACCATACCATACCACACCACACAAACACCACACCAACACCACCCCACGCCACCCCAACACCAACACCAACACCACACCACACCACACCACACCACACCGCGCTAACCGAAAGCCACGACTAACACCACACGTTTCCTGATGTCACCAAAACAGACCTGCCCACTGAACACCACCACCCGAAGCTTCTCGGCAGCAGCAGTGCAGGGTCTTCTCAGGTGTGTGACCTTTTCGCGACGCAACATCGACAGTCCCCAGACGAGCACAATTCCCTACTACAATCATCAGTATATATGACGGGACATTAAAAACGAAAAGGAAGAAAGAAAGAAAGAAAGAAAAACACACACACAAAAACAGAGGTTTGTGCATCCACTTTTTTTTTTCAATGCATTTATTGAATGAACATACTTTTGCATAATGGTAAGTGAGTGTGTGTGTGTGTGTGTGTGTGTGTGTGTGTGTGTGTGTGTGTGTGTGTGTGTGTGTGTGTGTGTGTGTGTGACATTTCTATAGACCTTGTTGAAGATGTTCACACGGCAGTTCTTTCTTATTCCTACCTGAGTTTATCACTCGTACATCATTATGTGTTCCACGTCAGATATCCCTCATTGCGACCGATAGGCTACGTTTAGTTAAGATACAGGAAAGGAAAGACAGTTATCTAACACAGAGAGAGAGAGAAAGAGAGAGGTAGACAGACACAGAGAGAGAGGGAGAGATAGAGGGAGAGAGAGAGAGAGGGAGAGAGAGAAAGAGAAAGGGAGACAGAGAGAGGGAGAGAGGGAGAGAGAGAGGGAGAGAGAATGAACGAAATTTTATTTCACGAGGGTAAGGGAATAATCACAATTGCTTTTTTTAAATCCGGCCCTCTGAGGGGAAGGGGAGGGGGAGTAAGATTCAGACAGACAGACAGACAGACAGACAGGCAGGCAGACAGACAGACAGGCAGGCAGACAGACAGGCAGGCAGGCAGGCAGACAGACAGGCAGGCAGGCAGACAAACGAGTGACGAACAGATAAACACAGTGCGAGCGAGCGAGAGAGGTGCAGCAATAATTGCCAGAAAGAGATGGAGAGACAGACAAACAAACAGAACAAGAAGCCGACAATCCTTTCTAGATTAACAAAGACATGGACACACAGACAGATATATACAGACAGACAGACAGACAGGCAGACAGACGGACAGACAGATAGATAGACACCAAACACACACACACACACGCGCGCGCGCGCTGTGGGAGAGACAGAGACAGAGAGAGACACGGAGAGAGAGAGAGGGAGACAGAGACAACGAGAGAGAGACAGACAGCGAGAGAGAGAGACGGAGAGAGAAAGAGGGAGACAGAGACAAAGAGAGAGAGAGAGAGAGGCTTTCACACTGGCATTTTATTGACATTAACTTCAAAGTTCTAATGTCAAGGGGGCACATGAAGTCAAAAGCATCTATCAAATATACACCAAAAACAAATAAACAAATAATAAATAAATGCACCATGAGTTAAGTGACCTGAAACGTTTCACAAAATTTAATGGACACGTACACAACAGTTCTGTGGTCAGTCTCTCTTCGCGTTAAGCGCGTGCATCAAAGTCCAAA
This sequence comes from Babylonia areolata, assembly GCF_041734735.1. NCBI lineage: Eukaryota > Metazoa > Mollusca > Gastropoda > Neogastropoda > Buccinidae > Babylonia > Babylonia areolata. Next base: position 50,746,251 of record NC_134898.1, read on the forward strand.
ATTCTGCTGCTGCTTCTGAGAGAGAGAGAGAGAGAGAGAGAGAGAGAGAGAGAGAGAGAGAGAGAGAGAGAGAGAGAGAGAGAGAGAGACAGAGACAGAGACAGAGACAGAGACAGAGAGGAGAAGGATCTCACCTCAGTCTCCCCAAGCCAAGAGTGAGACTTTTTCGTGTCTCCCTGCTGATGCTGACTTGTACGGCCATGCTGATGGTACGGCTTCACACAGCTGGCTCAGACAGCCAGACAGCCAGAGCTCAAACACAATGTAAACAGATCCCCAAGTGCAGCCCACAAACCACAGGAATGAACACGACCCCACCTTTCACCGCCCTAAACCCAACGAGACAGTCACATACATTCCACCATCAGATGTCTCTCTCTCTCTCTTTTTTACACAACAGTAGAATTATATCACACACTCTGGTACTGACATAAGCTTTCGCTTGGGTCAACAGGAAATTGAGAGCTGTATGATCAACTAGTTGTTTCCCCGCTGCAGTGGAAAGTCATTTACAGCTTCGTCTTTTGTGAAGGACTATGACTGACTCTGAAATTTGGAGGCAAGACTGTACTGGCTCTTTTAGTGCTGCAGCCTTGTAGACAAGTTGGCCTTTGGGATAACCATCCCAACGTCGACTATCATAAAAACCAGAGAGTGGGGATGTAACTTGGGCAAGACATTCCAGACTATAATCAAATTCTAGCTCAAATAGTCAGGACAGCAGATGTCTCCTCTTCTGTCTTGGTGGTCACAGTCGGACACGACTGACTATATACAATACTGCAGTGTGTGTTGATTCAGTGTGACAGTGCTGGACTGGTCTTCGCGGTCGGCTGGGTTGTTAGGTTGAGTATCCCTCAATGACAGGCTGTTTGACTTTTCCGTATCGAAAAGGATTCGGTACAGTACCATCTTCCAACGACTGAAAGTTCAGAAGAAAGCTTGGTTCTGAAAGCAACGAGAAACTTGAAGTGATAAAGAAACATAAATCGGGGGCTATAAAAACAACAACAAAAGAACCTTCGATCGATTACATGAAAAGGGGATAAAAAAAGAAAAAGAAAAAAAAAGTAAGACTTACTCTTCGAGTGTTTGCTTGAAAAGATATTCAAGAACAGCGTATTACTCTTCGAGTATTTGCACACACACACACACACACACACACACACACACACACACACACACACACACACACACACACACGAGATAAAAAGGGGGGTGGGAGTTCCCGGGGAGGGAGGGGTGTTCCAAAACAATGTCTTACTCATCGAGCGTTTGCAGCTTGCACCCTTGTACTCTGTACAATTTATGTTAAACAAAGCTGTTGTTGTTTTCCCATCAGGTTAAAATAACCATGAAAAACAAGAACAAGACTCGTGCCGATGTGATTCTTAAAAAAATCAAAATAAAAAATCAACCAAACCCACGTTTGTGTGCTTGAAATAAAGGGGAAAGAGAGAGAGAGAGAGAGAGGGGGGGGGGGGGGACCCAGTATCAAGGAGCATAAAGTCAGCGGCTGTCCGACGTGAAAGTTATCGACCCGATAAATAAACAGACGGTGTGGATTGAAATAGATAAAAGGGAAAAAAAACCCAACGAAACAAAACAAAACAAACAAACAACTCCCCACCACCACCACCCAAAAAAACCAAACAAAACAAAAAACAACAACACCCGTATCACTCAGAAATGTCATGTTACTACCACTTGTAAAGAACCCGTACATGGACACACACACACACACACACACACACACACACACACACACACACACACACACAGACACACACACAGACACACACACACACACACACACACACACACAGAGACACACACACAGACACACACACACACACACACACACACACACACACACACACACACACACACACACACACACACACACACACACACACACACACACACACACACACACACACGTATCACTCAACGAAGAACTCAGCATGGCGAAATGATATATCACCACCACTTATGAAGACCCTCCCCACCCCCACCCCCCCTACACACACACACACACACGCAGCAATGTCACACACAAAAAGAAAAGAAGTAGAAAAAAATCATCATAATTTTGAGAAGAAACCAGCGTTTTATCAGAAACAAACACCCCACATGAAATAAACCGTATTGAAGAAGAGCACCCGTTGATAAGAAATCACACTGCGAAATAAAATACGTGAAGGCAAGCATCAAGTTTATTTTAAAAAAGAAAAAAAGAAAAAAAAAGAAATCTTGATAATCAGACTATGAGAAAATGCAACAGTCAAACAAGCCACAATATCAAATAAATTTTGTAAAGAAAACACCGTCGTAAAAATTTTTTTTTTTAAAGCAAAAAAACAAATCACTTTGAAGGAAGTGAAATCAATGTCTCGCTGAAAACTCATCAGCCGGAAGAAAAGAAAGGGGCCAGGTCACAGAATTGGCCATCGTCCAAACAAACACTTGTCCGCCAAAGACAAAACAGCACCATCGCAATTCCACAACAATATGAACAGCAACACAACGGCGCATGCTCTGACTCATTGACTCGCGGAGAGAGAGAGAGGAGGGGGGAACTGGGGGTGGGGGGAGAGAGAGAGATTGATTGGCAATATTATATCACCCACAGAATAGGTGAGGGAGAGATGCGGGGCCGGAGATAGAGAGAGAGAAAGAGAGAGAGAGAGAGAGAGAGAGAGAGAGAGAGAGATTGGCAATATTATGGTACCCACAGGTGAGAGAGAGAGAAGGGGGAGAGAAGAGAGAGAGGGAGAGAGGTCGGGGGGGGGGGGGGGGGGGGGGGGGGGGGGGGGGGGGGCGGGGGGGAGAGGTAGGGTTGAAGGCGTGGAGTGGATTAGAACCACTTGCCGTGCCACTCATCCCTATGATAACAGCAGGGTGGAACATGCCCCGGGCCTGTTGGGGCTCCGTGTTCCCCTCATCGATCCTGGCCAAGGGTTCACTGCGCTGAAGCTGAAAGCACTGCATGACTCACTCCCTGACTGACTGGCTGACTGACTGGCTGGCTGACTGACTGACTGGCTGGCTGACTGGCTGACTGATTGACTGGCTGACTGACTGACTGACTGGCTGGCTGGCTGGCTGGCTGGCTGGCTGGCTGGCTGACTGGCTGACTGACTGGCTGACTGACTGGCTGACTGACTGACTGACTGGCTGACTGACTGGCTGACTGGCACCTTGTGCTCCCTCTACCCCAACAGCAGCAACCCTGCAGCGGGGTCGTGTGCTTCATCTCCCAGTCAGCAGTCTGGTGGGAACTATTCCTACCAGCAGTTGGAAACTAGCGTTCCTCTCTCCAAGTCTACCAGCAACCTACTGGATGGAGGCAAGTGGTTTCTCTTCTAGCCAGCAACCAAGTGGAAACTAGTGGTTTCTCTTCTAGCCAGCAACCAAGTGGAAACTAGTGGTTTCTCTTCCTACCAGCAACCAAGTGGAAACTAGTGGTTTCTCTTCTAGCCAGCAACCAAGTGGAAACTAGTGGTTTCTCTTCCTACCAGCAACCAAGTGGAAACTAGTGGTTTCTCTTCCTGCCAGCAACCTATTGGGAACTAATTGTTCATCTCTCTGCCTGCAACCTAGGCCAGCAGTCTCAGTGGGAACGAGTGGTTTCTCTCTCCCCACCAGCAGCAAAGTGAGATATTGGTGGCTCCTTTCTTCATGAGTAAACCAGGTGGGAATCTGTGGTTTCTTTCCCTACTAGCACTGAACCTTATGGGGACTTGTGTTTCCTCTTCCAACCAGCACTCTAGCAGTGTGACTTTGCATTTCCTTTCCCTGTCAGCAACTTTAAAAAAAGAATCATTCCACTTCCCTCCATGAAGAAAAAAAGATATATAAATACAACAACAACAACTACAACACAACAACAACAACAACAAACCACCACACAATTCAGAAGCACAACTCTTCGCACACCAATACCAGAAGTTATGTGATTTTTCACAGTGAAAAACAGCTTGACACAAACAGAAATGACATTAAAAAAATATATAAAAAATCATTTAAAAAAAGCCACAGTTACTCCCAACACCATCGACGTTTCGCAAAAGAAGCAACAAATTGCCACTGACACCACGTCTGACGACTCCGAACAAGAAACTAACAGCCAAGACCTATGTCATTTTAACCCTATGCAGGGTACCTGACTAAAAAGCCCATGCAATAACCAGGATACCTAACTAAAAAGCCATATCAACAGAAAGACCAACGTTCTCCATCGATTGCCGTACTGAACTGTGCGGTTGCTATGCCCCGCAGAAGAGGCGACGTGTCTGCCATGGGTTTAACTCTCTCCATACGAACGGCGAAAGAGACGAAGTTAACAGCGTTTCACCCCAATTACCACCATCAAAATATTGCAAGCGGAAGGCGGGCTCTTGTACTGAAGAGGTGAATGTTGACAAAGAATACCACAATTCTGACGACGGAAGCTAAAGGTTGGGTCATTCAGACACCCACTGACATCCGAGGGGTCCGTGTAGAGGAGAAGAGAGGACTGGCCGTACTGAGTGAGTTAAAGTTTGAAAGTCGGGGTTTGGAAAGTGGTGATGGCGGTGTTGGCAGTACGTGTGACATATAAATGTCACGTGCCTTTCGTTGGGGGCGTGAGGGGAGTGTGTGCGTGGAGAGGATGTGGGGGGTGGGAAGCTGATGGGAGGGGGAGAGAGCCGGAGGGGAGGGGGGGATGGCTACCGACTGACTTTTCCGCCACGGCTTGTAAGTAGACTGGTAGGATTCAATAGACGGCTGCATGGAAAGTTCCGTGCTTACATGACTTACAGAGAGGCACGTCACATGATCTGTGCTGTAGACGTTGATTGCCTCTCCGAAACTGCGAGCAAGAAAGGCGACTGAGAGAGGCAGAACATGTCAAACAGTACTGAGGCTTCTGGTTTCGACTTTTTGCTTCATTACTTTTTGTGCACACCATGGCACTTCATTGTACAATGTTTGGTTGTAGCAATGGAGGCTACCTGATGAAGAAACAGGTAGCAGACAGCACATGTTTACTGCTTTTGCCCATGCACGTCGATCGCCTTTGGTATTGTTCAGTCGCGATTGCGAGGAGTAAAAGTTCTGTGCGCATGCACAAGATCCAAGATGGCCGCGGAACTTTCCAGAGAGCTGTCTGTTCCAGAAAGCTCCTTGTGGATCGAAGATCGGAGTCGTTCTGCCTCTACAATCATCTGCAACACAAAGAAGATGACCACGCCCCCCCCCCCCCACCCACCCCAAACCCCCCTCCACTTTCCACCCCCCACCATCACCATCACCTTCCCGTCCAGCAAATCACTCTCACTCCCCTTCTTCTACGAACACGCGCGCACACGCCCCTCTCAACTCAACTCGACACGCTATCGTTGACACCCCAAATCCCCCCCCCCATCCCAACCCCCACTCCCCACCCCCCACACACCACACACTACAAACACGCACACACACACCACACACACGCTACATACATACACACACACACACACACACACACTACACACACACACACTACACATACACTGCTGCTCAGACAGGATCAAGGTCGGAGTGACAGGTGTTATAAAGCAGTACCCTCTACTCCCCCCACCCCGCCCCCCGCCTCCCTACCCCCTCCCTCCGCCCCTTCTCCCCTTCCCGTGAGTTGTGTTTCCCTGAGGATGAGGGGGGGGGGGTGGGGAGGGGGCAGAGTGAGTGAGGGGGGTGGAGGTAAAGGGAATGAGTGTGCGCAGGTGGATGTGTAGTGTGTGTATATGTCCGTGTTTCCGAATGTGTGTTGGGGGGGGGGGGGGTGAGAGAGAGAGAGACTGTGGGGGGAAGGGGGGCATGAGAGAGGGAGAGAGAGAGTAGAGAGAGAGAGACACTTGACACATTGACACTTTACTGTCATAAGCTTAACAGCCCATGTGATACATATGAAGTTACTGTGTCGTTTTATCCAATCATTCAGAGATCGAGAGAGAGAGAGAGCGAGAGCGAGAGGCAGTAAGGCCATAAACAACACTGACAACCGAAATAAATCTAGCCAGTGACTAGTAATTAACAATGTCAGCTGACTCTTGCCACTCTCATCTGTCAAAGTGGGTCAGTATCACCCATGTGGAGAAGTGTGGGTGGGGGACAGTGGGGTGGGGATGGGGGACAGTGAGGTGGGGGACAGTGGGGTG
>NC_134898.1:50759932-50774932 GCF_041734735.1 Babylonia areolata
AACTTGGCTAACTAAAAGCACCAGTTTCCTACTGAAAAAACAACAGCAAACAACCTCTAGTTAATTAAATGTTTTTTTATGCTCAGCCGATCGCAAAAACCACACCACAAGACATATCTACACTTTTCAATGCATTGAAACCCAACAACAAAACGATACAAAAGACCAAATTCCACCATTAAGATCGTTCACTTCTCCACAAAAACAACGACAAATCTCATTGAGATTTGATGGCACCTGAGCCGTTCCTTTTAATTATTTTACCGCATGCTGATTACAGAACAAACACTTATTCTAACTGTACACCTATCAGTATTCGTACCCGGTTTCGGCCATGACTGATCAACGCCAGACACGATCGACAGACCAATGAATTTGTCCGGCTCAGAGTTCGACATTAACCTCAGATGAAATGTATTTCGCAATTGGTCGAACTTCTCCGGGCGTTCACCGTCACTGCGCGAGAAATGAATGTCGCGGAAAACACCGCCACGTGAGTTTTAATGGCAAGAGCTGTCGTGGTGCACTGGGTTTTGGCAAGTATTTCACGGCAGAACCAACCCCCCCCCCCCCCCCCCCCCCCCTCCCGAAGATGGGCAGGAATGTGAGTACAGGTCTTGTAATGGGTATTCACAGAAAACGGTCCGAGAAAACCCACAGAAAAATGAAACCTCGAGTCTTGCCTGCCTTGCCCCCACCACTGTCAGGATTTCCACGAAGGACCAAAGGTCAGACACATCGTCACTTCTTTTTCAACGTACGTGAGTCTCGTTTCACAACGCCGTTTCGTGGGATGGTGATTCCCGTATCACCCTGGACATGGTGATTCCCGTATCACCCGGGGATTAAAAAAAAAATCACCTGGGGGGGGGGGGGGGGGGGAGGGGGAGGAGGGATAGTGTTTTTACGTGTAACATGGAAGTGGCGATTCCTATATCACAATGGGATGGTGATGATTCCTGTGTCAACTGGGTATGGTGATTCCTGTATCACCTTGGGATGACGATTCCTGTAACTTTTTATGACCTTGGGATGGTAATGATTTCCGTGTCACCTGGGGATGGTGATTCCCGTATCACCCGGGGATCGTTCTTCACGTATCACCTACAAATTAATGGCGATTCCCGTATCACCTGGGGATGGTGATTCCCGTCTATCCTACAGATGGTGATCACAAACACACATACTGGAGAATTCGGGGGAGCGGGTTCGGGTTCGGGGTCGGGGTTGGTGTTGGGGTTGGGGTCGGGGGAGGTGGGAGGTGAGGGTGGGAGGGGGAGGGGGGGAGCCTAAAGGTCAAACTCACAGCCAATTGATCAACAGCGCTGCCCCATTAGGGATCACCCATGTGCTGTCAAAACAGTCATCAGGCGGATAACACCATTTTCTACGTGAGTGAGCGAACGAACGTGCGGCAAGAAGCGGAAACAGCGAGGGAGTGAGTGAGTCTGGTTTAGTTCCTCGGTGACCAGATTGGGGCTACACAAATGTACACGTTGTGCAGCGTGTGTGTGAGCGGGGGGGGGGGGGGGGGGGAGGGCATAGTGGGGGAGGGGCGGGGAAGGGTGTTTGCTTGCGCGTGTGTGTGTGTGCGTGTGTGCGTGCGTGCGTGCGTGCGTGCGTTCGTTCGTGTGTGTGTGTGTGTGTGTGTGTGTGCGTGCTTGCGTGCGTGTGTGTGTGTGTGATACTTGTTGTAAACACGTTTCAAAATATTTCTCCAGGTTGAATAACAACGATGATGATGATAATGAAAATAATGATACATTACTGACGACACAATCATGTGACAACTGGCGACATTTATTGGGGACAGTTCCGCGCGTTACTGGCGTCACACTTTCTTGCTACATCATACCCTAAGTTACTGGCGTCACACTTTCTTGCTACATCATACCCTACGTTACTAGCGTCACACTTTCTTGCTACATCATACCCTAAGTTACTAGCGTCACACTTTCTTGCTACATCATACCCTAAGTTACTAGCGTCACACTTTCTTGCTACATCATACCCTAAGTTACTGGCGTCACTTTCTTGCTACATCATACCCTAAGTTACTGGCGTCACTTTCTTGCTACATCATACCCTAAGTTACTGGCGTCACTTTCTGGCGACATTATACCCTACGTTACTGGCGTCAATACTGGCTATGTTATACCCTACGTTACTGGCGTCACTTACTGGCTATGTTATACCCTACGTTACTGGCGTCACTTACTGGCTATGTTATACCCTGCGTTACTGGCGTCACTTACTGGCTATGTTATACCCTGCGTTACTGGCGTCACTTACTGGCTATGTTATACCCTGCGTTACTGGCGTCACTTACTGGCTATGTTATACCCTACGTTACTGGCGTCACTTTCTGGCGGTCTTACACCCTACGTTACTGGCGTTACTTACTGGCTATGTTATACCCTGTGTTACTGGCGTCACTTACTGGCTATGTTATACCCTACGTTACTGGCGTCACTTACTGGCTATGTTATACCCTGCGTTACTGGCGTCACTTACTGGCTGTGTTATACCCTACGTTACTGGCGTCACTTACTGGCTGTGTTATACCCTACGTTACTGGCGTCACTTACTGGCTATGTTATACCCTGCGTTACTGGCGTCACTTACTGGCTATGTTATACCCTGCGTTACTGGCGTCACTTACTGGCTATGTTATACCCTACGTTACTGGCGTCACTTTCTGGCGGTCTTACACCCTACGTTACTGGCGTTACTTACTGGCTATGTTATACCCTGTGTTACTGGCGTCACTTACTGGCTATGTTATACCCTACGTTACTGGCGTCACTTACTGGCTGTGTTATACCCTACGTTACTGGCGTCACTTACTGGCTATGTTATACCCTGCGTTACTGGCGTCACTTACTGGCTGTGTTATACCCTACGTTACTGGCGTCACTTACTGGCTATGTTATACCCTGTGTTACTGGCGTCACTTACTGGCTATGTTATACCCTACGTTACTGGCGTCACTTACTGGCTATGTTATACCCTACGTTACTGGCGTCACTTACTGGCTATGTTATACCCTGTGTTACTGGCGTCACTTACTGGCTATGTTATACCCTGCGTTACTGGCGTCACTTACTGGCTATGTTATACCCTACGTTACTGGCGTCACTTACTGGCTATGTTATACCCTACGTTACTGGCGTCACTTACTGGCTATGTTATACCCTGCGTTACTGGCGTCACTTACTGGCTGTGTTATACCCTACGTTACTGGCGTCACTTACTGGCTATGTTATACCCTACGTTACTGGCGTCACTTACTGGCTATGTTATACCCTGCGTTACTGGCGTCACTTACTGGCTATGTTATACCCTACGTTACTGGCGTCACTTACTGGCTATGTTATACCCTGCGTTACTGGCGTCACTTACTGGCTATGTTATACCCTACGTTACTGGCGTCACTTACTGGCTATGTTATACCCTACGTTACTGGCGTCACTTACTGGCTATGTTATACCCTACGTTACTGGCGTCACTTACTGAAAGAGAGAGAGAGAGGACAGAGAAGGAGAGAGTTGAAATCTGGACGCTACCTAACAACATGTTTTTCCCGGGATTTAGAGTTCCCCCCCCCCTCCCCCAACCTCCCCTCTCACTTCTCCGCCCCCCCCCCCCACCCCCACCCCACCCACCACCATCACCACCACTACCACCCCCCCACTCGCTCACTTAGTTTACGCTCCTTGTCACGACTTCTTATGATACTTTGGGTTTTATTGACTGCTCCGACACGGGGCCCAGAGTGTTTGGTTTTCGGAAAAGACGTTGTGTCAACTCGTGGCAATGCCTGTTATTACCTCCGCCTGTGGTTCCTGTCGCTAAAAAACAGCGGTGAGGGGTGGGTGGGTGTGGGTGTGTGTGTTGGGGGAGGGGGAAGCGGGAGGGGGTATGGGGGTGGGGGGTGGGAGGGGTGTGTGTGTGTTGGGGGGGGGGGAAGTTTGGTGGTGGATAAGGGTGGGTTTTGAGGAGGAATCGGAAACGTGGAGAAAAGTGCTTTTGTCTTCTTGATTTTCGTCGTGGGTGTCCATTTTGATCGGGGTTGTGTGTGTGTGTGTGTGTGTGTGTGTGTGTGTGTGTGTGTGTGTGTGTGTGTGTGTGTGTGTGTGTGTGTGACAGAAACAGAGAGAGAGAGAGAGAGAGAGAGTGTGTGTGTGTGTGTGTGTGTGTGTGTGACAGAGAGAGAGAGAGAGAGAGAGAGTGTGTGTGTGTGTAGGGTAAGGTGGGGGGGGGGGGTCCGTGGGGGTTGGGGTTGAGGTAATAGGAACGGGTGCGTGCATGAATGCATAATTGTGTACGTTTTCGCGCGCGTGCGCGATCGAGCGTGCGCGTGTGTGTGTGTTCTCAGTCGTGCTCTCACCTTTGTCCCCCCCCCCCCCCTCTAAATTTTTTAGACAATTTTGGCCACCCTGCCATGTAGCTAGCAACACGATTCTGCACTCTTCACACCAACAGAGCTTTTGATATAATATTTTCCTCTCTCTGGACGTGTTGTCGTTTCGGACTCGGCGTTTAGGATTGTGTCACGCACACTCTGGCCTTGCCACGTCCGACTGACATCATGACTTGGCGAAGGATGGATTTGGTTGGGGTGTGGTGTGGTGTGGTGTGGTGCTGTTGTTGTTGTTGTTGTTGTTGTTGACATGAGGTGTGGTGTGGTGAGGTGTGGTGTAGGTAAACGCGTTGTGTTGTGTTGTGTTGTGTTGTGTTGTGTTGTGTTTCTGTCACTTCAGATTTTTCTATGTGTAATTCTGGCCGCTCTTTCCGAGGGACGTTAGTTGCCACAGTGCAGCGCCACACAGTATTTATTTATTTGTTTGTTTATTCATTCATTCATTCATTCATTCATTCCTTTATTTAGTTATTTATTTATTTATGTTCGTGTTGTTGTTCCTTTTGTTTGTTGTTGTTGTTTTCTGTCTGCAAGACTACTTGTTATTCCATCAAAGAAGATTTTTCTGCAGACTTTTTGTGTGTGCCAAGGACAGCCCTTTTGTTGCCGTGGGTTCGTTTACGTGCGCTATAATGAAGTGCATGCTGCACACGGGACGCCCTCGGTCTACCCTCCGATCCAAAAGACTACAGCACCCAGATCACCGCTAAAAGTAGTGAAAGGTGCAGGGTACAAAAGAGTACAAAAACTGCAGTCCATATAATCATGGGATTCGAACCTTTGGGCCCTCGCTTCCTCGTCGGGAGCGTCACCACACAAGACCACAGCTCCGCACGTTACGTTAGAAGGCCCGCGCAATTTGTTGGCCCGCATACAGCGTGAAGGGGAAGTCCTCACCGAACACGCAGTATGGCTGCCTATATGGCAAGCTCTTGCGTGTAAAAGCCTACGCGTACACACGAGTGAACGTGGGAGTTGAAGCCCACAGACACACACACACACACACACAGACACACACACACACACACAGACACACACACAAAAGAAAGAAGAAGGGGGGAATGAAGTGAGAAAAAGAATATGAATCGTGAATCGAGTTCCATGACCAGTTCATTTTCAAAATGTCACTTTATCCCTTTCACCGCCAAGCTCGCATTTATGCACAGGCGAGGTAGATCAATCATTGACACATGTGTGTGTGTGTGTGTGTGTGTGTGTGTGTGTGTGTGTGTGTGTGTGTGTGTGTGTGTGTGTGTGTGTGTGTGTGTTTGAGAGAGAGAGAGAGAGAGTAAGAGAGAGAGAGGGGGAGAAGTCATAGTCGAGAAAATAACAGAGAGAGAGATAGAGAGAGATAGAGACAGAGATAGAGAGAGAGAGAGAGAGAGAGAGAGAGAGAGAGAGAGAGAGAGAGAGAGAGAGAGAGAGAGATGATCAAGTGATCGGGGGTATGTTTGTAAAAACAACAACAACAACAAAAACAAAAAAAACAAAAAAAAACATTCATAGCTCACTGTGACTCACGGCTCAGCCTAATAAAGAGAACACTGCCCACAAATTAATGATTACCCACTGAATCAATAACCTAACAAATCAAATCAATAAAGATAACTGCTTTGCTCGCAAACGTTTTGTCAGCATTTGATTCAATAACCCTTTCCTTCCCAAATATGTATGTTCACAATTATGTATGTTAGCTTACTTCGCTCGCAAATAACCATTCCCTCAAAACCATGCTATGGTTTCTGCGGTCGGCTGGGCTATAAGCAACAATAAACAAGTAATGATGTGATTTTAACAAACTGAGATATGAATGGAAACCTTACACGCAACTTTCGAAATCGTGTTGCCTGTTTCTGTAGGAAGGGAGGAAGGTGGCAGAATGGTTAAGACGCTCAGCTGCCAATACAGAGAGTCCGTGAGGGTGTGGGTTCGAATCCCGCTCTCGCCCTTTCTCCTAAGTTTGACTGGAAAATCAAACTGAGCATCTGGTCTTTCGGATGAGACGATAAACCGAGGTCCCGTGTGCAGCACGCACTTGGCGCACTGAAAAAGAACCCATGGCAACGAGAGTGTTGTCCTCTGGCGAAATTACGTAAAATGAAATCCACTTTCATAGGTACACAAATATGTAAGCATGCACTCAAGGCCTGACTAAGCGCGTTGGGTTATGCTGCTGGTCAGGCATCTGCTCAACAGATGTGGTGTAGCGTGTATGGATTTGTCCGAACGCAGTGACGCCTCCTTGAGAAAGTGAAACTGAAACTGAAACTGTAGGAATAAAGGGTCCCTTTTGTCATCAATGTTAACTGAAAGTTTGCATGGAGAGTGTGTGGAGAAATGAGTGCAGTCGCACTGTTTCTTTCATTGTAAATTGTGTGGCATTTGACCAAAAGAGAGAGGGAGAGAGAGAGAAAGAGGGGGGGGGGAGAAGATAAAAAAGAAGAAATGGTAACAGGTATGAAATAAAATTAAACAACACATAATAGAATAAGATAAAATAAAAACAAAACCAAGTCAGATAAAACTGAATAGAATAGACATATGAACGATGCCTGTAAAAGTGTGTCGACTGTAAATGTGTGTCGACTGTAAAAGTGTGTCGACTGTAAAAGTGTGTCGACTGTAAAAGTGTGAAGTGTGTCGACTGTAAAAGTGTGTCGACTGTAAAAGTGTGTCGACTGTAAAAGTGTGTCGACTGTAAAAGTGTCAAAGTGTGTCGACTGTAAATGTGTGTCGACTGTAATGTGTGTCGACTGTAAAAGTGTGTCGACTGTAAAAGTGTGTCGACTGTAAAAGTGTGTCGACATCTGACAAAAGAAGTAGTCAAAGATATAAAGTAAAAAATAATAATAATAAATAAATAAATAAATAAAATGAAAAAAGAAAGGATAAAATGAAAAAATGAAAAATGAAAAGAATAAAAATAAGATCAATAAAACATGAAATGAAATGAAATAAACATACGCTTCCTGTCACTGTAAATGTACGTTGAATGTAAATGTATGAATTTGACCTTTTTTTCTTTTTAAGAAATGAAGTGGGACAACATAAAAATGAAATAAAATGAATTGAAATAGAACAGGCATACTTCTCCTGTCACTATACCTGTGTGTTGAATGGAAATGAATGGTATTTGACTTTTTTTTTTTAATGAAAAAAAAAATCCAAACAAACAAAGAAGATAAAATTAATTAAAATGAACATGAAATCGAAAGGAGTACAGCCAAATGGCTGCGGACACTAACTGTCCATGTGTGTAGTCAGTGGTGAATCAGGTGTGTGTGTCCTGTCTGTCAATAACAGCCTCACATGCTGGATGGAAATGTGTCACATTTGACCACAAAAAAAAAGAAAGAAAAAAAAGAAGGAATGCATAAATACATGCATCAATAAATCAATAATAAATCTAAACAATATTCTTGCACTCGCCCTGCACCCAGCACAAGCAGCCGGTACTGACAATCCGGTCCAGACACACAGACAGTAGTTTGCTGACGGACACAGCCACCTTGCTTGAAAGAGAGAGAGAAAAAGAAAAGAAAGGAAGAAAAAGAATAAGATGAAAATAAGAGAAAACAAAGAAAAAAATTGATTTGATTATTATTTATTTTAAAAAAAAAACACCTAAATAAATCAAAATAGATAAAAAAGAGTGAAACGAAAATGATGAAAATGAAACGAAGATGAAAAGAAATGAAGCGATTTAAAATAAAAATAAAAATAAAATAACGTTAAGTCACTTTATAAAAAACACAAAAAAACAAAGTAAAATAGAATAGAATAGGAAAAAATGAAACAAAACGAAACGACTGAAATCAAAATAAGATGAAATAAGATTCAGAAAATTCTAAATAGGACAAAGATGAAACAGAATACAAACGAAATCAAATCAAAATAAAACAAAATGAAGACTACAAAAAGAAGAAAAATCGAAAACTGCATAAGAATAGAATTACCAAAACAGAATAGAATCGATTTTTTTAAACACCACTAACGAACTAGTTGTTGTTTTTTGTTGTTGTTTTTTTAAGATTAAAAAATGATTTTTTGAAAATTAAAAAACAACTGAATTCATGTACAAGTATCCACTGCCCATATCGGTAAAATAAAATAAAATAAAATAAAAACGCGCATACGCAGAATCCTTGCCTGCACAAAGAACTGATATTTTCCAAGTTCTGCTAAACGCACACAAACACCAACACCAACACAAAACACAAGCGCGCACGCATGTACATGATTATGCGTCCAGTTCTGTACAGAATCCTCATTCAGTAACTGCACTCGCTGCAGGCTTGACTGTGGTCATTCTAACAGCGGAGGCCACGCTCGCCAGGATCACTTTGACGATGATTGACCCTCTGAAATCTCTCTCTCTCTCTCTCTCTCTCTCTCACACACACACACACACACACACACACACACACACACACACACACACACACACGGAGGGAGTGGTCAGTGTGTGTGTGTGTGTGTGTGTGTGGTCAGAGAGAGAGGTAGGGAGAGTGGGGGAAGTTCAGGGGTCGATGGGTCAAGTCAGCTGTCACAGTCTATAATTTTTCTATGATGTGGGTGGATATTATGGGGAAGATTTTTGGTTTTTGGGGTGTTTTTTTGCTTTTGTTTTTTTTCCCCCTGAGTATGGTACACCGATGGTGTCAAATCCCATGAATGGTGTGCAGTTGGGATGTGTGTGTGTGTGTGTGTGTGTGTGTGTGTGTGTGTGTGTGTGTGTGTGTGTGTGTGTGTGTGTGTGTGTGTGTGTGTCTGTGTCTGTGTCTGTGTGCAGGCGCGCGCGCGCATAAAATACAAATACGCAAATATGTATTCAGTTCTCATAGGCTTCATATTAGTACCCATGTTAACATAGGGGTGCACGATAGCAACCATGGGACATTGGCCTCAAAACAGCTCTGTCTTTCACTCTGTGTATGCGCGCACGCAGATAGGTAGTTAGGTAGATGGGTAAGTAGATAGGTAGTTAGGTAGGTAGGGAGGTGGGTAGGTATGAAGGGAAGGGAGTAGTTAGGTAGGTAGGTGGGTAGTTAGGTAGGTGGGTAGGTTGGTAGGTATGTGAGTAGTTAGGTAGGTGGGTAGGTTGGTAGGTATGTGAGTAGTTAGGTAGGTGGGTAGGTTGGTAGGTATGTGAGTAGTTAGGTAGGTGGGTAGGTTGGTAGGTATGTGAGTAGTTAGGTAGGTGGGTAGGTTGGTAGGTATGTGAGTAGTTAGGTAGGTGGGTAGGTTGGTAGGTAGGCAGATGAGTAGTTAGGTAGGTAGGTGGGTAGTTATGTAGGTATTTCGGTATTTGGTTAGTTTGGATGTTAGGTAGGTGGGTAGTCAGGTAGGTGGGTAGGTAGATGAGTAGTTAGGTAAGGTAGGTAGGCAGGTAGTTCTGTAGGTAGTTAGGTGTGTAGGTAGGTAGTTAGGTAGGTGGGTAGTTAGGATATTGGGTAGGTGCGTAGTTAGGTAGGTAGGTCGGTAGGTATTGCATTGTATTGTATTGTATTGCGTTGTATTGTATTGTATTGTATTGCATTGCATTGCATTGCATTGCATTGCATTGCATTGCATTGCATTGTATTGTATTGTATTGCATTGTATTGTATTGTATTGCATTGCATTGCATTGCATTGCATTGCATTGCATTGTATTGTATTGTATTGTATTGTATTGCATTGTATTATTAATTTTTGTCATAACAGATTTCTGTGTGTGAAATATTGGCTGCTTCTCCCCAGGGAGAGTGTGTCACTGCACTGAGAGCGCCACACTTTTTTTGTGTTTTTTACCTGCCTTCAGTTGTTACTGTTTTTTGTTTGTTTTTTAATTTGTTTTCCTATCGAAGTAGATTTTTCTTCAGAATTTTGCCAGGGACAACCCTTTTGTTGCCGCGGGTTCTTTTACGTGCGCTAAGTGCATGCTGCACACGGGACCTCGGTTTATCGTCTCATCCGAATGACAGGTAGGAAGGTAGTAGGTAGGAAGGTAGGTTTGGTAGGTAGTAGGTAGGAAGGTAGGTTTGGTAGGTAGGTAGGTAGTAGGTAGGAAGGTAGGTTTAGTAGGTAGGTAGGTAGGTAGGTAGGAAGGTAGGTTTAGTAGGTAGGTAGGAAGGTAGGTTTAGTAGGTAGGTAGGTAGGTAGGTAGGTAGGAAGGTAGGTTTGGTAGGTAGGTAGGTAGGTAGGAAGGAAGGAAGGTTTGGTAGGTAGGTAGGTAGGTAGGTAGGTAGGTAGGAAGGAAGGTTTAGTAGATAGGTAGGTAGGTAGGTAGTAGGTAGGTAGGTAGATAGGTAGTAGGAAGGTATGTAGGTAGGTATGTAGGTAGGTATGTAGATAGGTAGGTAGGTAGGTAGGTAGGTAGGTAGGTTTGGCAGGTAGATACGTAGGTAGGTAGGTAGGTAGGTTTGGTAGATAGGTAGGTAATTAGGTAGTAGGTAGGAAGGTAGGTAGGTAGGTAGGTAGGTAGGTAGGTAGGTAGGTAGGAAGGAAGGAAGGAAGGTAGGTAGGTAGGTAGGTAGTAGGTAGGTAGGTAGATAGTTAGGCAGGTAGGAAGGAAGGAAGGTAGGTAGGTAGTAGGTAGGTTTGGTATATAGGTTGGTAGGTAGGTAGTAGGCAGGTAGGTAGATAGGTAGGTAGGTAGGTTGGAAGGAAGGTAGGTAGATAGGTAGGTAGGTAGGTTGTAGGTAGGTAGGTAGTAGGTAGGTAGGTAGGCAGAGCTCAGGCCGTGACAGCCGTCCATTAACGACGACTCGTGGCGGTTGGTCAGACCCCCTCCCTGAGTGACCGAACGAGTGACACCGGATTCCATGTGGCGCAGTGGGCACAGAGGGGGTGTTGACCTTACCCGTCGGCCCGGCTGTCTAATGGAGCGAGACAATATTTTGGGTAGGAGGAGGGAGGCCAGAGAGAGAGAGGGGGGGGGGACGAAGCGTGGTAGGGGGTGGTGGGGGGGGGGGAAGGGAGAGAGAGGGTCAGACAGAGAGAGAGAGAGAAGAGGAGACAGAGACATACAGACACGGACAGACACGGACACTGTTTTACTGCCATTGACAGTACTTTACTTTGCCAAGGGGCACAATGTATGAACAAAAGAATAACGACAGTTTACAGAGAAACTGACACATTGCTAAGAGTAAAAAGAGAATCAACGACAAACAACAACAAAATCATTAAAAAAAAATACAATATATTGTTAAGATTAAAAAGGAAAACAAAAAAGTTCGACCATCCAACTTTCTTTAAGTCATTGAGAATTGTAAACCGTGCAACTGACATCAGGGTAACAGTGGTTTTGTTGTTGTTGTTGTTGTTTTTTGGTGTGTGTGTTTTTTTGTTTGTTTGTTTGTTTGTTTGTTTGCTTTTGTTTTGTTTTGTTTTGTTATGTTTTGTTTTTTTCGATAACTATAAGGCTCCCGAAGATGATTTCTTTTTCCCGACAATCCCAAGCTAGGGCAACAAATTTCGCTAGTGATCTTATTCTTACTTCATCATCTATCAAAAGCGTACTGGTAAGGTTCAAGTTTTCTAAGCTTTTACTGTTGAAAATTAAGCATTTCTTTCGAATTTCTTCATAATACACATAAAAAAGAAATGCGTTTCATCTTCAACTGAAGCACCACACATAGGACAAGGGGACCGTGCGGACGTGTCGCAGAGAACCATATTTTGTTAGCATTTAGGCCTAAAGTTCTAAGTCTGAATCGATCCAGGCTTGTTCTGTGTCATTTATTACTTATTACTTCTGTATTTTTCTGTCTGGAAAATGCTCTTAAAAGAGAGGAACCAATTGTATTTTTCTGACTCTTCAATGTCGGCATGCCAACCCTGTTTGTACGAATTAATTAATGTCTTTTAATTCTGCGAGAAATATTCGATCATTGCCAACACTAATTGCGCACTCTGTGTAATAAATGTATTCACAAATCTGCCCCTTCCTATCTCTGTGGCTGCCTTCACCTCTACACACCATCTCGCTCAGTACGATCGCCTTCAGATCCACTCTGTTTACGCATACCCAGATTCAAACACTCGACTGTTGGCCGCCGTTCTTTCTCTGTCTGTAGACCTTGCAGTTGGAATGAACTTCCTCTTTCGCTTCGTCAAGTCTCCACACCGAGCTCTTTCAAGATGTGCTTTAAAACCCACTTCTTCCCAAAATAGCCTCCCTTCCCTGCCTCTTCCTTTCCTTGTCTTCAGTTTCTCCAGTTTTAGAGTTATGCATGCGTGTGAATGACTGGTGCGAAAGCGTTTTGATTTGTCTCTGCACAAGATTCAGCGCTGTATAAATAACATTATTATTTATTATTATTAACACCCTGACACATCCAGACAATCCCAAAGCCCTGTGTGGTGAAAACATTCTTTACAACAACAAAAAAAGAGCCCAATTTTCTTTACCAGAATCCAACTGATTTAGTATCATTCTATAAGCTTGTCTGCTTATTCTTGTCAGTGGGAGCTGTAAAAACTAAGCCAGTATCTTATACATTTGATCTTTGTTTTTATATGTAGTGGGTATCGACCAGTTTCACCATATGACATTTTACTGGACGAATGCACGGGCACCGAAAGGACGCGTTTAACTGCATATGTATGAACTTTTTTTTTTCCATTTCTGGATTATAGTACGTCCCCAGATTTCTGCACCATATGTCAGAATTGGTTCAATTTGTGAGTCAAATAGTTTCCAGAAAAAAGATAAATCGATAAAGTTAAGTTGTTGTTTTTTAAAGGATCTTAAAATCTCCATTACCCCCTTCTTTCCTTTTCTACAACTGTCCATCCGTGCACTTCGAAGACTCAACTTAGCTGTAAACGGAAGACCTAAACATCTATAAGAATTTGTTACTTTAACCTCACGGTCTCCATAAAACCATTTTTCGTGAACTGAAAGATGCCCTCCCTTTCGAAAAGCCATTCCATTCGTTTTGTCCAGATTTACCGTCAAATCTAACCTATCAGCCTCGAACTTAAGTGCATCCAATTGGTTTTTTAGCCCTATAGCAGAGTCTGATGTAAGAATAACGTCATCAGTACACAATAACAAACACACTTCAACAGCACCAGGAATTAACTGTATGCCGTGTCTTCCCTTTTTGTCATGTCTATAGCAAGTTCATTGATCAAAAATGAAAACAGTTGGGGACTCAGCAAAGAGCCTTGTTTAACTCCACGTGGGCATTCAAACAGGTCAGAGTACATACATCTATTACGGACACATGCAAGCACCGAGTTATATGCATTTTTAAGCGCCATACGCAGTTTGCCATTTGTGCCATTTTTGCGTAGTATGTTCCACAACAGATTTCTGTTGACGGAATCAAACGCCTTACGGAAATGTACAAAAGCTACATAAAGCTTTGTGTTTCTGAGTACGTATTTTTGCATTAGAGCATATAACGTAAAGATATGATCCATGGTGCTGTACCCTGATCTAAATCCTGCCTGTTCTTCGATGATTATCTCTTCTCTTTCCGCTCACTTCGTTAGTTATTTGTTTAAAATATTCGTGTATACTTTACTGAGGACACTTGTGAGGGCAACCCCTCTGCAATTGTCTGGATTGTTAGCATCTCCCTTTTTATGCTGTAGGAGTATAATAGATTTGGCCCGTTCCAATGGAAAGGCTCTCTCTTGAAATAATCTATTGACATACAGGCACAGAGAGAGACAGACAGACAGACAGACAGAGACACACACACACACACAGAAGTGGAAATAAGGAACGTGGTAGGGGAAGTGGGGAGGGGACAAGACAAGACAAGACAAGACAAGACAAATGGTTTATTGACTTAAGCCTTGCTCATGTCAGGGGAGGGGGGAAAGGGGAAATCAAAAGCACCAAAACACATGTAAAATGTTCTTCCACACTCTCCGATACACACATACGCGCGCACACTGAGACGTTCACAAAATGGATATGGACATGGACAAACTGGTTTTCCGTTTACATATCTTGGAACATGTGGCATTCAGCCCAGGAGATACAGAAATAAACAGATAATAAACACCTTTTTTTTTTTTTAACTGGTTGATCTAAATTTGAGACTGTGATAAATGTATTGAGCAATATCTGTCATATATTCACGGTCGTTAAGAATTGTCAGCTGCTGTTTATTTGGATCTTGCGCAAATTTCAGAGGAAGGTATTTTGATCTTATTGCTTCATTTGAATGAAGGGGGGAGGGGAGAGAGAGGGTAAGACAGAAAGACACACACACACACACACACACACACACACACACACACACACACACACACACAGAGAGAGAGAGAGAGAGAGAGAGAGAGAGAGAGAACTGACACAGAACACTGAAATGTTTAATGTCATTAGCTGTGAAGCTCTCGTGACATAGTAGGTACTAATTAGAACCAAGTAGTGCAAAATAGATAAAAATGGAACAGAAAGAAAAGAACAGAATTGAAACAACAGAAACTAATATGAGATTTGCGACACTTTGGCACTTTGTAAAGTACATGTGACAGGGGAGTAATGTGCCTTTTTTCAGTCGTTCGTCTCCAAGGTTTGGACAGTACACAGAAAACAGCACAGGTAAATCATATGATAAATATTCACGT
>NC_134898.1:50784932-50787432 GCF_041734735.1 Babylonia areolata
ACACAGTAACATAACACGACACACACAGTGACATAACACGACACACACAGTAACATAACACGACACACACAGTAACATAACATAACACGACACACACAGTAACATAACACGACACACACAGTAACATAACACGACACACACAGTAACATAACCCCATCTTTGTAAAGCGCTTAGAGCTCGGTCTCCGACCCAGGATAGGCGCTGTAAGAGAATCCATATCAATCAGTCAGAAAACAAACGTCCATCCTGATTCAAAGGAACTCAATGTTCCCTCTGTGTGTGTGTGTGTGTGTGTGTGTGTGTGTGTGTGTGTGTGTGTGTGCACGCATGCGTGCGAGCGTGTGTGCGTACGCGCGCGCGCGCGTGTGTATGTGTGTGTGTGCGCGCGCGCGCGCAACAGTCAAAGCGAAGCAAATATGTCAAGGGAGGCTATCACTGCTAACTTTGTGTCAGGTAGTGCAGGCACGGGTAGCCTCCCTTGAAGTGACTGAATGTGGACGGAGATGGCGCGAAGAAGATGGCTGGAGATCGCTCGCTCTGCCTCCAACATGATTATGAAAAAAGATAGTTCTCCTCTGCGAGAGCACTTTCTGAATGAAAGAATTGATACACCGATGTCATTTCTGTAATAATCCACCCATTCCCTTTCATCCTCTCCGTCTCTCTCTCTCTCTCTCTCTCTCTCTCTCTCTCTCTCTCTCTCTCTGTGTCTCAGTCTGTCTCTGTCTCTGTCTCTCTCTTCCTCGTTCCCTCCCTCTCCCTCTCTCATTCTCTCTTCCCACCCCCCAGATCCCCCCCCCCCACCCCCACCCCTCTCTCTCTCTCTCTCTCCGCTCAGTTCCCGAAGTCTCTTCTCACCCTCTCCCTCCTCTCTCATAGAAACAGACGGAGACAAAGACAGAGAGGGAGAGAGACAGAGAGGGAGAGAGACAGACAGAGACAGACAGACAGACAGAAAGGCAGAAAGACAGAGTAGACAGACGGACAGATAGAGAGACACAGATAGAGACAAAACGAAACGAAATGAAACTCAATATTTACTTTAACCATGGTAATGAGATCAGCAGAATTCAGCAATTCGATTTCTTCCCCCTACGCAACTTAGTGGAGAGAAAGGGGGGGGGGGGGGTACAGACAGACAAGACAGACAGAGACAGACAGAGACAGGCAGAGACAGACAGAAAAGACAAAGACACAGACAGGTAAACTGAGAAAGGGCTACAGAATAGACAGATAGAAAGTAGACTTGCCTCGACAATAAACGGGGAGGCAGGCAAACAGATAGACTCAGTGACACAGAGACAGAAAGAGGAGACGTACATATACGATAGACAGACACACAGACTGACAGACACACAGACTGACAGACACACAGACTGACAGACACACAGACTGACAGACACACAGACAGACACACAGATGACAGACACGACAGACACAAAGACAGACAGACTGAAGACAGACACACGATGACAGACACACAGAAGACAGACTGAAACAGAATACAGACACACAGACGAGCGCCACCACAAGACCAACAGACAGACGACAGAAGAGGAAAGACAGAAGCCGAAACACTAATGTACAGACAGACTGATGGACGTACACATTAAAACAAAAAAAGGCAAAAAATAACACACACACACACACACACACACACACACACACACACACACCACCCACCCCCCCACACACACACACACACACACACAACCATACACACACACACACACACACACACACACACACACACCACACACACACAACACCCAACACACACACACACACACACACACACACACACACACACACACACACACACACACCCCAACCTAACACACACACACACACACACCACACACACACACACCACACACACACAACCTACACACACACACACACCCACACACACACACACACACACACACCCCAACCCTACACACACACACACACACACACACACACACACCCCAACCCTACACACACACACACACACACACACACACAAACCCTACACACACACACACACACACACACACACACACACACACACACCAACCCTACACACACACACACACACACACACACACACACACACACACACACACCAACCCTACACACACACACACACACACACACACACACACACACACACACCAACCCTACACACACACACACACACACACACACACACACACACCAACCCTACACACACACACACACACACACACACACACACACACACAACGTTCCGCCGAGAAAAAGAAACAGCAAAGGGACACCACCACAGCTACTCACGCGACGGCCGACAGCCCAGCGGATGATCTTCTCCTGCCGGTGGGGTGGGGGTCGCCCACTTTGAGGATGCTGCCCCTCCTGCCCCCCGAGGCCCCGTGGTGGGCGCCGCCCGGGGGATGAGGCACGTGCTTGCCCCCCTTGGAACCCCTCTGAGGGGAGCCGCTTCCACCGGCTCCTCCGTCGGCCATGATGGTTGTTTCCG
>NC_134898.1:50794932-50802432 GCF_041734735.1 Babylonia areolata
GCCAGTGCTATGTAAACTTTTTGTTGTTCTTTAGTCCCACAGAACAGCCAAGGTATGTAAACTTTATGCTGTTCTTTAGTCCAACAGAACAGAACGGCCAAGCCATGTAAACTTTATGCTGTTCTTTAGTCCCATAGAACAGAACGGCCAAGCCATGTAAACTTTATGCTGTTCTTTAGCCCCATAGAACAGAATGGCCAAGCCATGTAAACTTTATGCTGTTCTTTAGTCCCATAGAACAGAACGGCCAAGCCATGTAAACTTTATGCTGTTCTTTAGTCCCATAGAACAGAACGGCCAAGCCATGTAAACTTTATGCTGTTCTTTAGTCCCATAGAACAGAACGGTCAAGCCATGTAAACTTTATGCTGTTCTTTAGTCCCACAGAATAGAACGACCATGCTATGTAAACTTTATGCTGTTCTTTACGGTCCCACAGAACAGAACGGCCATGCTATGTAAACTTTATGCTGTTCTTTACGGTCCCACAGAACAGAACGGCCATGCTATGTAAACTTTATGCTGTTCTTTACTGTCCCACAGAACAGAACGGCCAAGCCATGTAAATTTTATGCTGTTCTTTAGTCCCATAGAACAGAACGGCCAAGCCATGTAAACTTTATGCTGTTCTTTAGTCCCCCAGAACAGAACGACCAATGCTATGTAAACGTTTCTGCTGTTCTTTAGTCCCACAGAACAGAACGACCAATGCTATGTAAACGTTATGCTGTTCTTTAGTCCCACAGAACAGAACGACCAATGCTATGAAAACTTTATGCTGTTTTTTAGTCCCACAGAACGGCCAGTGCTATGTAAACTTTTTGTTGTTCTTTAGTCCCACAGAACAGCCAAGGTATGTAAACTTTATGCTGTTCTTTAGTCCCACAGAACAGAACGGCCAAGCCATGTAAACTTTATGCTGTTCTTTAGTCCCATAGAACAGAACGGCCAAGCCATGTAAACTTTATGCTGTTCTTTAGCCCCATAGAACAGAACGGCCAAGCCATGTAAACTTTATGCTGTTCTTTAGTCCCATAGAACAGAACGGCCAAGCCATGTAAACTTTATGCTGTTCTTTAGTCCCACAAAACAGAACGGCCAAGCCATGTAAACTTTATGCTGTTCTTTAGTCCCACAAAACAGAACGGCCAAGCCATGTAAACTTTATGCTGTTCTTTAGTCCCAGAGAACAGAACGGCCAAGCCATGTAAACTTTATGCTGTTCTTTAGTCCCATAGAACAGAACGGCCAAGCCATGTAAACTTTATGCTGTTCTTTAGTCCCACAGAACAGAACGGCCAAGCCATGTAAACTTTATGCTGTTCTTTAGTCCCACAGAACAGAACGGTCAAGCCATGTAAACTTTATGCTGTTCTTTTTAGTCAGTAGAACTTCCTTCTTTCTGTTTCAAACAAACGTTGTTGTTGGTGTGTTTTTTTGTTTGTTTTTTTCTTGCATTTTTTCCTATCGTTCGAGAGTTGTTCGATAGTGATTTCTACCATATTTTGACTCTCTCTCTCTCTCTTTCTCTCTCTCTCTCTCACACACACACACACACTGTGTGTGTGTGTGTGTGTGTGTGTGTGTGTGTGTGTGTGTGTGTGTTCTCTGTGTGTGTGTGTGTGTGCGCGCGCGCGCGTGTGTGTGTGTGTGTGTGTGTGTGTGTGTGTGTGTGTGTGTGTGTGTGTGTGTGTTTGTGCATGAGAGAGACAGAGAACTAGAACGACAGACAGACACAAAAAAAATTAGACATAAACAGACATGCAGACTGACACAGAGATTAACAGCAGTTCAGGGATAGACAGACACAGACAGACAGACAGACAGACGGACAGACAAACAGACAGACACAGAGATTAACAGCAGTCCAGGGATAGACAGACACAGACAGACAGACAGACAGACAGACTCACCAAGGTCACAGGCCTTCTATCTAAGGTAAACACTGAACTCAAAAGCTGCATGGACTTTGCTCACGTTTTGGGACCTTCGTCTAAACAAAGCACACAAAAAAAGCTGTTCTGGGTATCCACTTTGATCATCATGGAAACAGAAAATACACACAGACAGAATCCCCCGCCCCCTCCACCACTTACCTCCAAAAACAAGATCAAAGAGAGAGAGATGTGGGAGAGAGAGATGGGGGTGGGGGGATGACAGGGAGACATACATACAACTGAAAAACAAAACACAACACAACACACACACACACACACACACACACACACACATACACACACACACATACACGCACGCACACACGCGCGCGCGCCCGCGCGCAAACACACACACACACACACACACACACACACACACACACACACACACACACACACACACACACACACACACACACACACACACACACACACACACACACACACACACACACAAATACGGTGACGGAAAAGTAAAGCAAAGCTCTTGCGAAGAAATATTATTACGGACATCAAAGTGATAGGCCCAACACACAGTACCTACACTGTAAAAAGCGATGACATAAACAGAAGACCCACACGCACTGTCTACGTTTTAAAAGTGTTATAAACACCGTCACTCGATAACCTGAACACAAGATGAATGCACAGCTCCACAACACAGATCCATACACACTGCACCACGTTATCAGTCCACTGTCTTTCTCGCCGTCTGTCTGTCTTAAAAGGAATGAATGAATGAACGAATGAATGGAATGGAATGGAGGGGTGTGGAGCTGTATACAAAGTTCACCGAAATTATTATTAAAAACAAACAACAAAAAAACAACAACCAACAACAACACCTGTGAGCTTGAATAAGTTTTCTTCAGTGTTGGGGGGAAGGAGTGGGGGGTCGGGGTGTGTGGGTGGGGGCGGGGGGGGGGGGAGATGATGCTGAATTTCGGACAAACGGCAGTGAATGCAGTCAATGAACACTTCTCATAACCGGAAGTGTTTTCCTGTGCATGCACTTCCTTTTTTTCTTTTTCTTAAACTTCGAACATTTGTAAAGCGGCTGTGTATATACCACTGAATATCTGTCAACATTTTGCAGAAACACTGACTTTTCAAACGCCTTTTTTCTTCTTCTTTTTTTTACTATGAAAATATGTAAAGCAACCGTATATATACCTCTGAATATCTGTCAACAATTTGCAGATACATAGACTTTTCAAACGCTTTTTTTTTTACTATTAAAAAATATGCACAGCAACTGTGTATACACTGAACAATTGTCTTTTTTTTGCAGAAACACGGAGTTTTCAAACGCTTTGTATTTTTTCAAGCTGTTCATGGTACTTGTGTTTGTGAATACAATGAAGGGCCAATAGCAGACCATAATAAATACGCACGTTGCACAATTTCACACCAATTTCTCGGTTAAAAAAAAATCAAAGAAACATTTTATGTAGAGAAAAACAACACCTGCTTTTATGGAATGATCTTTGAACTTGCTGTGTGAAGCCTGCATATCACTGGTGCGAGCACGCATCAGTGATTCCCAACTGAATCTGAACGAGGTTTCGAAAGGCTACGTTATTAATCAAAAGGTTTAACTCACTCAGTACGGCCAGTCCTCTCTTCTCCTCTACACAGACCCCTCGGATGTCCAGTGGGTGTCTGAATGACCCAACCTTTAGCTTCCGTCGTCAGAACTGTGGTATTCTTTGTCAACATTCACCTCTTCAGTATAAGAGCGTTCCGCTTGCAATATTTTGATGATGGTAACTGGAATGAAACGCTGTTAACGTCGTCTCTTTCGCCGTTCGTATGGAGAGAGTTAAACGCCCCAAACACGTTTTATGGCCATTGGTGCAAGTGAGTGAATTCATGTTCGCTTTGTCCAGGGTTTGGTACAAGGAAGGCAGAGCTCAGTCATCTTCGTGTAGGGCTACACATGTGTGTGACTGCAGCTGACTATAATACGAAAGACAAACAATTGATGCCAGTGATTGGAGAGGCTTTTTTTTCCTTTTTTTTTTCTTTTTTTTTTTACGGTAGATAACGGACAAGATATTTCGCATATGCCTGTTTATTGAAATGGGGCGAACAAAACTATTTGGGGGTGGGGGGGGGGTCGTTTTTTTTTTTTTGTTTTTTTTTTTAAAGTAACACACAGAGCTCCTTTCCCTTCCCCTTGAGAGTGTGTGTGTGTGTGGTTGTCTTCCCTTTGTTCTGTCCGTTCAAAATCAAAAGAACAATCGATACATGTGCAACATAAACAACAGAGACAGACAGAGTGAGAGACATGGACAGACAGAGACAGACAGAGACAGAGACAGACAGACAGAAACAGGGACAGACAGAAACAGAGACAGAGACAGACAGACAGAGAGACATGGACAGACAGACACAGACAGAGACAGACAGACAGAGTGAGAGACAGACAGACAGAGTGAGAGACAGACAGACAGACACAGACAGAGACAAACAGACAGAGTGAGAGACATAGACAGACAGACACAGACACAGACAGACAGAAACAGAGACAGACAGAGACAGAGACAGACAGACAGACACAGACATGGACAGACAGACACAGACAGAGACAGACAGAGACAGAGACAGACAGACAGAGTGAGAGATAGACAGACAGACACAGACAGACAGAGTGAGAGACAGAGACAGACAGAAACAAAGACAGAGACAGACAGACAGAGTGAGAGACAGACAGACAGAGTGAGAGACAGACACAGACAGACAGACAGACAGAGACAGAGACAGACAGACAGACATAGACAGAGACAGACAGAAACAGAGACAGAGACAGACAGACAGAGTGAGAGACAGACAGACACAGACAGAGACAGAGAGAGTGAGAGACATAGACAGACAGACACAGACAGACAGAAACAGAGACAGACAGAAACAGAGACAGAGACAGACAGACAGACACAGACAGAGACAGACAGACAGAGTGAGAGACAGAGGTGTGTGTGACAGGTGATCGATCACCGATGTCAGTGCCACACAGTGCTGTCATGTGTCAGGCTTTCCCCGCTCTGGCTTCTCCTGGCTTCTCTGAGAGCTTTCTGCTGTACACTGCCCTGCTGGCGTGTGTCCTCTCTGTCTCTGTCTCTGTGGTTTCTCTGTGTCTGTCTCTGCCTCCCTCTCTCTCTCTCTCTCTCTCTCTCTCTCTGTCTGTCTGTCTGTCTCTTTCTCTCTCTGTGTGTGTGTCTCTGTTTTCTCTCTGTCTCTCTCTCTTAGATGAGGGCTGGAAATTTTTATTCAATTTATTACTGCTTCTCTCTCTCTCTCTCTCTCTCTCTCTCTCTCTCTCTCTCTCTCTCTCTCTCTCTCTCTTATTCTCCTTGCAACAAAGTATTAATGATATAGTAACATGGTCTGAACTTAATCATATGTGCTTACACCCGCAAAAGACGAAATACATTGTCATTACCACAAGGCAAAAGCGCCAAAACCTACTGCCCACTCGTTCTCCATTGTATATCAATGGCGTAATGATTGAGGAAGTCAGTCATCACAAAGTACTTGGTCTTATTATTGACAATAACTTGTCATGGTCTCAACATGTTATGATGACTTGTAAAACTTTATCCAAAAAGATTCATCAACTTTCTAGAATCAAGCATTTCTTAAACAAGCATTGCCGTCAGTTATTTTTCCATGCTTATATCGAACCACAAGTAAATTATGCCTCAACAATATAGGATTCTGCCAGTAAAAATGTTTTAAAACAACTCATGAGTCTACATAGAAGAGCCTTAAAGCTGATACATCTGAAATCGTCATTAACTGTCTCTGATT
The DNA here is from genome assembly GCF_041734735.1 of Babylonia areolata. NCBI lineage: Eukaryota > Metazoa > Mollusca > Gastropoda > Neogastropoda > Buccinidae > Babylonia > Babylonia areolata. The sequence goes on from NC_134898.1 coordinate 50,800,680, forward strand.
ACAAAGATTTAGGTATTCTGCCATTGAAATGGAAACTCATTCATAATAAGGCGTTTTTCATGTTTAAGATAATGTCTGGTTTTGCTCCTCCGTATCTAAAACAGCGATTCCTTACAAGTACTATACGTAACAACAACAAGATCATGGTACCACTGCCAAGAATTGATTTATTCAAATCGAGTCTCACTTACTCTGGGGGTTGCCTCTGGAACAACATCTTAACTAGTTTTAATGTTCATACAAGTATCACTGTGTTCAAGAAAAGGTATCATGAATACCTGATGGAAAAATTTGCAAAATCTGTTCAGTATACCATATTATGTTATGTCATATGATATTACTGTATTTCACCACATGTCTCACTCTATCTCTTTATCTCATCCTCTCTATAAATACTATCTCATCTCTCTTCTGTCGCTTTTTTCCTCTCTCTCTCTCTCTCTCTCTCTCTCTCTCTCTCTCTCTCTCTCGCTCCGCATTTTTATAAATTACGTGTTGTTTCTTATAAATATCATGCTTATTATAATGTTGTTTCTTTTCTCGTTTTTCTATGAACTTGTTAACATTTACTCATTTCTTCGAGGGCTGGAGAAAGCAATTGTTTGCTTACTCTAATGCTATCGGAAATAAGATCCATTCATTCATTCATTCAATCATTCATTTATTCCTTCATTCATTCATTCATTCATCCTCTCTTTCTCTCTCACTCACTCAATCTCTCTTTTTACTATATTCATATACATTATTGTCATGAATGCAGGTAACATGATTATGTACTTGTAAATGCTACTGTGCAATTGAGTGTATTTGAATTTCATGTATGTTTTTTCTTAAAACGCTTAGAATTTATTTCAAAATGTTCACAATTAAGCCAAGAGCGCTGATTGAAATTGATGTGTGTGTGTGTGTGTGTGTGTGTGTGTGTGTGTGTGTAATTTTTTTTTTTTAATGTTCACAACTGAACTCAAAAGAATCACTTAAAACTGAATTCTTAAAACGTTTCATTTTTATTTTATTTTTATTTTCTTATGACTGAACCCAACAGCGTCACTTAAAATTTATTTTTGACAGATTTTTAAAACGTTTGAATATATACATAATTATTCTTTATTTTCACATCTGAACCCAACAAAGTCACTTGAAATTAAATTTCTGAAACGTTTAAAAAATCATTTTAAGATGTTGACAACTTATAATTGAATTTTAAAACATTAGAAAAAAAAGAGCAATGTTCTCAGATGTTCACAATTATATATATATATATATATATATATATATATGTGTGTGTGTGTGTGTGTGTGTGTGTGTGTGTGTGTGTGTGTGTGTGTGTGTGTGTGTGTGTGTTCACAACTTAAAACTGAGTTTTAAGACGTTATACGCACGCAGAAGATCCAATACGCACGTTAAAGATCATGTAATCCATGCCAGCGTTCGGTGGATTACGGAAACAAGAACATACCCGGCATGCACACCACCGAAAACGGAGTATGGCTGCCTACACGGCGGGGTAAATAAGCAGAACGGTTAGACACAAAAGTGTGACATATATGTGTGAGAGTGTGTATGTCCTGTGTGTGAGAGTGTGTATGTCCTGTGTGTGAGAGTGTGTATGTCCTGTGTGTGAGAGTGTGTATGTCCTGTGTGTGAGAGTGTGTATGTCCTGTGTGTGAGAGTGTGTATGTCCTGTGTGATGAGTGAAACCTGACTGAATGTCGCATGAAACCAATGAAGAGTGCCCAAAGGCAGCCGTCAG
>NC_134898.1:50809932-50819932 GCF_041734735.1 Babylonia areolata
TGAGAAAACACAAATGAGTATCAAGACAACATTTGCCAATTGAATATACTTATTAACAGCTAAGATAACTTTTTTTTTGCCTCCTTTAGCATACTGCAAAAATTAAAAACCAGTTACGGAACAAATATTTTTTGGCACATACTTTTTCGCAACTGATCATACTCGGAAGAATCCAAAATAAAATGGACCTCATCCCCAATCACAGACATGTTACAAACCTCACATAGCCGGAACTTTCAATGTATGCCATTTCGTCTCCCTATTACTAACATGATTACCACTTCGAAATTTGACTCTCTCTCTCTCTCTCTCTCTCTCTCTCTCTCGAGGTGTGAGCAAGATTCAGCAGCGACACACGCGTTTAATTAGCTCTGCCAAATTTGTTAATTTCTCAGGTCAGCGGAAGTATCCAAAGACAAGAATTGGTAGATACTTACGTCAGGTACTATGCCATCTGCCCAGCTAGATTTCCGGACACGGTGTGGTTGTTTCCACGCTGTTTTCTTGTTCTTCATGAACAAGAGAGTCAAGGAATATATCGCCTTGCGCCAGCGGACATTGAACATGAAGACGATGACAGACGGTGTCGTGGTAGGTTGTCTCCTCACGTACCTGTTTTGGGGCAGTTTTTTGCTACAGTGCGGAGACGTGGAACAGAACCCGGGACCACGAAAGGACAACTTGCGTCAGACCTGTCTGTCTAGTGGAGGTCGCAGTGCCAGCACAGAGAAGACCACAACTTCTTCACCTGTGACTTCTCAGCCTCCTGCCGCAGAGCCAACTCGGACCGAGCTGATGTTTATGCTTCAGTCTTTGCATGAAAAGTTTGATGTTATGCAAGAAGACATCAAGGACATCCGGGATGGCCACACCGCTCTGCAGGAAGAGGTCCAGTCCCTGAAGGAGGAAGTCACCGACCTACGTCGTGAAAACGAAGACATGAAGAAAAGAATGCAAGAAATGGAAAGGAAGGCAGACGACCTTGAGGGACGCTCGAAGAGAAATAACGTCATATTCTACGGTCTTTCAAGAAGTGACAAAGAGACACAGGCTGAATGCGAAGGTAGAGTCAACGACCTTGTGGTGGACACACTGGAGCTGTCTGGTGATATTCAATTCGACCGAGTCCACCGCTTGAACCCCCGGCCCAACTCACCCGTCATCGCGCGCTGTACCTTTTTCAGGGACAAGGAGGCGATCCTCAAAGCCAAATCCAAACTGAAGGGCAGCAATATCTTCATTGGGGAGGACTTTTCTCTACGAGTCAGGGAGGTGAGGAAGAAGCTGTCGCCACACCTGAAGAAGGCCAGGAGTGAGGGCAAACGAGCGACCATGATTTTCGATCACCTCCTGATCGATGGGAAAAAGTTCTACCTTGGGGAGGGGGACTCTCTTAGGGGAACGGACTAGGGGGGTGGCCTGCCTGTCTCGACACCGGTGACAACTGTAAAATGTGCACGAGATAGCTGTGCTGAATCAGTGAACTGGAGCGGGGTCAGTGACGAGAGCACAGTGAGTACAGAACCGGTTGACATTGTAAACATTGGATCTGCGGTGGCCCAGGGGTTGGGGGCAAATATTAACGTTGAGGAACATGTGCTTCATTCTGTCAGTGTACTTAATTCTGAAAATGTAAATGTTATTACTGGGGAGTCTGATGTTGTTTGTAATGTTGCTTCCAATGTAGTTAGAAGTAATATTCATGCAGAGATAGGATTCAAATATGTGTCACAAGTGCAAATTCTTGACCAACTGACAGATGAGATTGATGTAAGTGTTGCTGAGGAGTCATCTGAAAAGGGTAATGTTAACAGAGAGAAAAATTGTAATGAGGGGTCATCTCAAAAGGGTAATGTTAACAGAGAGCAAAATTGTACTGAGGGGTCATCTCAAAAGGGTAATGTTAATAGAGAGAAAAATTGTACTGAGGGGTCATCTCAAAAGGGTAATGTTAATAGAGAGAAAAATTGTACTGAGGGGTCATCTCAAAAGGGAAGCGAAAACAATGAGAGGAGGTGCAGTGAACATTGCGGCATAATGGATGAACGAGGGGGTGGAAGTGCTCAGCTGACTAAAAAAGGAAGAGTTTGTATGAATGAAAGAGAGTTACATGTTAGTGACTGTGGCTGTGCAGGAGAGCATGGGCTTTGTGTTTCATTTCTGCACTGGAATATAAATGGACTTCTATCCAAAGTTAACGATAAAGAGTTTCTGTCTTTTTTGTTAACATTTGATTTCATTTGCCTGGTAGAAACTTTTGTGGAAGATTTTCAAAATATTGCATTTGCAGGTTTTTCTCTTTTTTGTAAACCAGCGGTTCGATTTACCAAACAGGGTAGACGCTCAGGTGGTATAATATGTCTTATAAGAAACAAGTTTATATCTTATGTACAGGAAATTAAGACGAATTCCCCAAATGTTCTTGTGTTTCTGATTGATGGCAAATTGTTTGGTTTGCTTGAAGATGTAATATATGTGTGTTCATATGTGCCGCCTGAGGGTTCTCCTTACTATACTTATTTTGACATTGATAATGGTATATGTGCACTTGAAGAGTGTGTTTTTGATTGTATGCTTGAATATCATGATGCGTATGTAATTTTGTCTGGCGACTTGAATAGCAGAATTTCCAACCTTTCTCAGGATATTTTTGATGGGAATGATATACACAGTAAACAGTTTAGAAGTAATTCCATGTTTGTTGACAGCAGCAGAAAATCATCAGACAATGTAGTTAACAGTTATGGGAAATGTTTGTTAAATATGTGTACTGCACTTAATTTATGCATTATGAATGGTATATGCAATGGGGATACTGAAGGTCAGTATACTTACATATCAGAAACAGGTAATAGTGTCAATGATTATTTTCTGATGTCTATGGATTTGTTTCTCATTGTTTTTTCCACTTGCAAATTGATAGTAACAGAAAGAATAGAATCAGATCACCAACCCATTGAACTATATTTAAGATTTGGAGACAGAGTAAATGCTACATGTATGCACACATTGGATGGAAACCAGTTTACTGAAAAGTTTATGTGGAATAGTAATTTACATGGTACTTACACTCAGGCAATGAGTTCTGATGAAACACTACTAGTACTAGATCGTGCAACATATTTGATAGATTATGATTGTAATGCTGCATTGAACATGTTTAATGATTGCCTTAAGGTGCATGCAGAATGTATGAAAAAGAAAATTAATCTAACAATGCATGATAAACATAATGACTGGTATGATAGGGAATGCAGAGTAAGCAAGTTGAAAGCTAGAAGATTACTGAGGACTTTTAATCGTACCAAAGACAAAACTGATGGTGATGCCTACTGCGTGGCAAGAAGAGAGTATAAAAATCTGATTAAAAGAAAAGAAAAGGAATATAATGATTTGTTACTTGATAAACTTATATGTGCAGTAAATAATCAAAGAGAATTTTGGGAAACTGTACATAAAATTTCATTTAAAAGAAAACAAGTTCGAAGCGATTTAACGGTTGATGACTGGTTTAGACATTTCAAATGTTTACTTGAATTACAGACTTCTGCAAATGAAAGCTTTATAATTGAAGATGAAAATGATCAAAACCATAATGATAATAGTGTTGTGGACATTAGTTCCATGAACCGACCAATATCCAAAGAAGAAGTTTTACTTGTTATCAGAAATTTAAAAAATGGTAAAGCTGCAGGACCAGATGAAATTATCGGGGAAATGTTGAAATATGTTGGGGATGTAGTGGCTGATTTTTTTGTAAAGCTTTTCAATGCATTATTTGATAAGGGTATTTTTCCAGAAAACTGGACAGATTCTGTTGTAATCCCTTTGTTTAAAAAGGGTGATTTAAATAACCCAAGTAATTACCGAGGTATCTCATTGTGTGATATAAGTAGCAAAATGTATAGTACGATTATAAATAACAGACTTCAAGAATTCATAAATGAGTATAATCTGACGGGTGAATATCAAGCAGGATTTAAAAGGGGTTATTCGACTGTTGATCATATGTTTACGTTGATGGCACTAGTACAAAAACAATTCTCTTTTAATCGCAAATTATATGTTGCCTTTATTGACTTCGAAAAAGCATTTGACTCCATTGAGAGAAATTTATTGTGGCCTATTCTTTTGAAAAACGGTATCAGAGGTAAGATTTTTCGTTGTATTTATAGTATGTATACCAATGTTAAAACCAGAATTAGATGTGGTGCTAAGCTAACAGACTATATTAGTTGTACCCGCGGTGTCAAACAAGGCGATGTCTGCAGTCCTGTTCTGTTTTCATTATTCATTAATGAATTAGCATTAGAAGTGATCAGAGAGGGTAGGCATGGTGCTATGTTTATGCCTAATTATTTTGAACTGTTTATATTATTATTAGCTGATGATGTTGCTTTATTATCAGAAACTATTATTGGTTTACAAACACAGCTTAATAGTCTATATCATGCAGCTTCAGCTCTACACTTGAAAGTAAACATGGATAAAAGTAATATCATTGTATTTAGGAAAGGGGGGTATTTAGCCGCTAGGGAAAGGTGGACATATAATGGTATTGTTATGCCAGTTATTAATGCATATAAATACTTAGGAATTTACTTCTCCACTAGACTGAGTTTTGTGGCAGCCTGTAACAATCTTTGTAGCAGAGCAAAAAATGCTTTATTATGCATATTGCAAAAGTTATCAAAGTTAAAATGTAATTCTTTAAATACTTATTTGAAATTATTTGACTCACAAATTCAACCAGTAGTACAGTATGGTGCTGAGATATGGGGACTTGACAGAGCAGCATTTAATTGTGAAAAGGTTCATTTATTTGCATTAAAAAGATATTTGGGTGTAGAAACACGAACACCTAATGATTTTGTATATGGAGAAACAAACAGGTATCCTATTTATATAAATTCAGTTATGAAGTGCATTAAATACTGGCTAAAATTAGTAAGAATGCATGAGTCTAGATTACCTCACAAAGCCTACAAAATGTTATTCGATCTTGATGCACGTGGTAAAACAAACTGGGCTACTAACATACGTTCTAAGTTGTTCATGTTTGGTTTTGGTTATGTATGGCTTAACCAAGGTGTGGAAGGGATTGATGAGTTTCTTCGGGTTTTCAAGGAAAGGTTAATTCTGTGTAGATGGCAAGAATGGGACTTTCATGTAAAAAATAGTGAAAGATTTAATGTTTACAGAACTTTTTGCACTATACCTGATATCAAAACATATTTACTAATGAATCTAGATAGATATTTAAGGTATACAATGACAAGATTCAGACTGGGCATTTCCGATATTGCTGAACATAGTTATCGTTATAGAATGCAGAACGAGGCTGACTTATTATGTCCACTTTGCCAGATGGAGAAAGAAAATGAGGTGCATTTTGTTCTGTCCTGCCCTGTCTTGTATAATTTAAGAGTACAGTACATACCATTGAAATATTTTAAGTTCCCAAGTCAGTTTAGACTGTCGTTACTTATGGCATCAGCGCATGAACAAACTATTAGAAACCTATCAATTTATCTGTATAAATCGTTTAAGCTCCGATCTGTTCTTATGTCTTAGTGTATCCAGTAACGACTACATACGGACGATGTGTATAACGTAACTGAGTGTCATTAGCTACGCATGTAAGAGTTATCATTTAGCGTATATCATATATCATTTAAGTGTATAAATGTCATTTGAATACAATATGTTTCATGATGTGCATTATGTATTACTAAGGTGAGGACATAAATATTACTTAAAATTAAGGTATGTTATATTTATATTATCTGAACGAATGTCATTTTTCAATGCACGATGCAATGTTTATGAAGAAATTGTGACACCCTTTCATAAGGGGCAATGGCCTATAAATGAATAAACCATTCATTCATTCATTCATTCATTCTCTCTCTCTCTCTCTCTCTCTCTCTCTCTCTCTCTAATCTGTTATTTTTTCCTTCAAAATCGAACCTACTAATGTCTTCAACCTCATTTCATCTGTTTCGGAGCAAAGGCTGGTCAACTGGTGTCATGGAATATGTTCCAATTTCATACACGTTGCATCATAGTGTTTCATTATATCATATTCACATACCCCTTCATAAGGGACCTTGGCCAAAACAAAAACAAACCCTCTCTCTCTCTGTTTCCCCCATGCCCCCCCCCCCCCTCCCTCTCTCACTCTCTCTGTCTCTCTCATCCAAGTTAGGATGAACACATCTCACAGCAAGGCACACAAAAAAACAACAAACAAACAAATAAGCATGTAATCAAACAACCAAACCAACAAAATGTAGTTTGCACATTCCTACTAAAATGCTCAACTAAAGAATGATTAAACTAAGACTGCCTTTATGTACACCTACATCTGAGACATCAAATGCAACACAGTGAAATAAAATCCTCAAGTGATTAATCATCTACAACTGATGGAGTCTCCTGTCGGACCGACGGATGAGTAGGCAGGTCTATCTGTCGGTGTGTGTCCTCATATGGGAGAAGAGGCCGATTCTGAATGCGCAGCACTTCCCACATGTGTTGCAAGGGAAAATGTCTCCAGAAGTTGAGCCCTGCTTTCTTCGCTCACTCTTCTCCTTAATGACCAGCGTTCTCTTGTTTTCAAACGTCTTTATGCCACTAGAGCACAGCATCCTCCAGCGAGAGCGGTCAAGGGCATCAGTTTCCCAGGAAGCGATGTCTATGTCACAGGCTTTGAGGTTTGTCCTTGAAGCGCTTGCAGGGTCTTCCAAGTTCACGGTGGCCTTCCTTCAGCTGGCCATACAAAAGCATCTTCTGGATCCTGCTGTCTGTCATGCGGACAACCTGTCTTGTCCAGCGTAGCTGGCACTGGATCAGCAGGCTTTCGATGGTGGGCAGGCCGCTCCTCTCTAGGACCTGGAGGTTGGAGACCCTGTCTTGCCACTTTATGCCGAGGATATTTCGTAAGCATCTCTGGTGAATCTGCTCAAGTTGTTGAATGTGACGGCGATAAGTCGTCCATGTTTCACAGCAGTACAACAAGGTGGTCAGCACAACAGCTCTGTAGGTTTTGATTTTAGTGCTGAGTCTGATGTCTTTGTTGTTCCACAGCCTGTTGTTGAGTCTGTCAAAGGCGGAGCTGGCCTTGGCGATGCGCAGCGTCACTTCTGCATGAAGGGCTCTGTTGCTGCATAGGGTGCTGCCCAGGTAGCAAAACTTGTCGACTGACTTGATTTCTGTGTTATCGATCTTGATTGCAGGTGGGGGGAAGGCACTGGCGTTCTGTGAGCTAGCTGGTTGGTACATGGACTCGGTCTTGCTGAGGCTGATGGTGAGTCCAAAGCGCCTGCAGAAGGTCAAGAACCTGTCCATAATGAACTGCATGTCCTCATGGCTGTGTGCAGTAAGCACGCAATCATCAGCGAAGAGGAACTCTCAACAGTGCCTCAAACACCCTGGACATAGCGTGGAGTCGCCGCAAGTTGAAAAGTTTGCCATCTGTGCGAAACTGAATGTAGATGCCCCGGTCACAGTCTTGGAAGGCGTCAATCAGCATGGCAGAGAAGAGAATGGTGCCAGGACACAGCCCTGCTTCACTCCATTTACAACAAGGAACGGATCCGACATGTCAGTATTTTCCTGTACTCTCGCCTGCATGCCATCGTGGAATGACGCAATCAGCTGGATTAGGCTCTCTGGGCAGCCGAACTTTAGGAGGATCTTCCACCGTGTCGAAGGCCTTAGTCAGGTCTGCAAAGACCATGTGGAGCTCCTTGTTCTGCTCACGGCACTTCTCTTGCATCTGGCATACGGCAAACACCATGTCACATGTTCCCCTGCCTGAGCGGGAAGCCGCACTGTGCTTCAGGGATGACTGTCTGTTCAGTATGATGCGGGCGAAGATCTTGCCGTGATCAAGAGGAGGAATTCCAACGTGGTCTTTATCTTCAGATTTTTTTTTCCTCCCTTCCTTTTTAAATGTGGACATTGAAGTATTCTTGAAAATTACCTAATGGGCTCCCCTCTTTCACCGGAGCAAGCTGGTACAATGGTGCGGTAATTGTTCATTCATACCTCGCTGCATCATAGTGTTTATCATTCATCCCTTCAAGGACCTTGCCAATACAAAAACCACTCCTTCTTTTCCCATTGCACTCACGCCCCTCCGTCTCTCCTCTCTGTACCTATTCAGTTAGGATGACGTACTTGACGCTAGCACACACACAAAAACGACAACCAAACAAATAGGTGTAATCAACACCAACGCACGAAATGTCTAGTTTGACATTCCTAAAAATGCTCAACAAAGAATATACAGCTAAGACTGCCTTTATGTACACATACATCTGCGACTCATGGCACAACGAGTAAATTCAAGTGATTAATCATACACTGATGGAGTCCCTCGACAGGTCAATAGGCAGCGCCATCTGGTGGTAGTCTCATAGGAGAGAGGCGATTCGAACGCGCAACTTCCCACATGTGTTCAAGAAATGCTCCAAGACAGTTGACCCTGCTTTCTTCGCTCACTATCTCCTTATGCCAAGGTCTTTGTATTTCAAAGTTAGCCATAGAGCACAGCTCCTCCAAGCCAATAGCCGGCCCAAGGGCTAGTTCCGGAAGCGTGTCATGTCACAGTTTAAAGGTTTGTCCTTGAGCGCTCCCAGGGTCTTCCAAGTCACGGTGCTATCCTCAGACTGCCCTACAAAGACGCTTACTGGAATCCTGCTTCTGCATAGGACAACCTGTGTCAGCGTAGTGGCACTGGGTCAGCAGCTTTCATGGTGTGGCCAGCTGTCTGCTTAGACCGGAGGTTTGAGACCTGTCTATGCCTTTATAGACGAGGCATATTCTCGTCAGCATCTCTGTGAATCTCCTTCAGTGTGTGTGATGTGCGCGCTAGTCGTCCATGTTTCACGCAGTACACAGGTGGTGCCAGCTGTGTAGGTTTTGTTAGTGCTGAGTCTGTGTCTTTGTTGTTCACGCTGTTGTTGAGTTGCAGGCTGGCTGGCCTTGGCGATGCGCAGCTGTCTTCTGATGAGGGCTCTGTTGCTGCTAGGGTGTCCCGGTGAAAACTTGTCGACTGATGATTCGTGTTTCGATCTGATGGTGGTGGAGGCATGGCGTTCTGTGAGTGCTGTGTGTACATGGATCGGTTGCTGAGGCTGTGGTGAGTAAGCGCCGGAGGTCAAGAACTGTCCATAATAATGCATGTCCCATGGTTGCACAAGGCACTATCATCACGAAGGGACTTCACACAGTGCCTCAAACACCCTACTGGCTGTTGCGCAAGTTGTATTTGCATCTTGATAAACGAAGTAGATGCCGCACAGCTTGAAGCGTAATCACATGGCAAGAAGAATGGTGCAGACACAGCCCTGTTCACTCCATTTACAACAAGGACGATCGAATGTATGTATTTTCTGTTCTCGCCTCATGCCATCGTGAAGACGCAATGTGTTGGCTCTTGGGCAGCCAAACTTTAGGGGATCTTCCAACCGTGTCGAGTTAGCAGTTACAATGACATGTGAGCTCTGTTGTCCGGACACTTCTTGATTGGCATAACGGCAAACCATGTCACATGTTCCTGCCTGAGCGGGAAGCCGCCTGTGTTAGTATGATTCGGCGAAGACCCTTGCGGCGATGCAGAGGAGAGAGATTCCACGGTGGTTATCGCAGGATGTTTGTCTCCCTTCCGTTTGTAAATGTGGACAATTGAAGTATCCTTGAATCTAGGGGACCTCCCCTCTTTCCCAGATAGACTGGGAACAGGGCGGTCAGCTTGTCTGTCAGCAACCTCGCCCTCCATACGTGTAGATGTCAGCCTGGATTCCATCACTCCTGGTGCTTTTCCTGACGTTGTCAGCTACATGGCCTTCGGGTCTCGGCCTTGATGGGAGGGGCAGCTAGTTAGTTATGACTGGTAGCTGTGGGAGGCTGCAAATTACTCGTCAACATACGGACGATCCTGTTGAGGAGGTTTTGAAGTGCTCTTGCCCAGCTGGCCAGATGTCTTTCTATA
>NC_134898.1:50822432-50839932 GCF_041734735.1 Babylonia areolata
TGTGTGTGTGTGTGTGTGTGTGTGTGTGTTTAGTTTAGTTTAGTTTAGTTTAGTTTAGCTTAACATCTTTTCACTGTTTAGTGATATTAGACGGGTACAAAAAAAGGGGGGGGGAGATGAAAAACAGTATGGGCGCAAGGGAGGTTAGGCGGGGGGTACATGAGAAGAGGTGGTGGGATGACTATAGTGAGTTGTGGAACACGAAGAGCTACTCTGTGTGTGTGTGTGTGTGTGTGTGTGTGTGTGTGTGTGTGTGTGTGAGGTCAAGTCAATATGATCTTTATTAAGGGTAAAAGAATAAGCTTATACAGCTTTTTTTACATCCAGACCTCAGAAAAAAAGACGAAAACTCATTTAAAAAAAGGGGGGGAATATATGTAGAAGTGTGTGTGGGGGGGGGGGGGTCGGGAAAGGATAAGGATAATATAGAAATAAGACAATTACAAAGTAACACACCAGAAATTCTATCGTTACGCTGCTGGTCAGGCATCTATCTGCTTGGCAGATGTGGTTTGGCGTATATGGATTTGTCCGAACGCAGTGACGCCTCCTTGAGCTACTGATACTGATACTGATCTATCGAAACAACAACAACAAAAACAATACGAGCGTAAATACCAATAAATGTACATAATTATGATACCGACACAATTATGACATGCAAAGCAACATCCTTACATCATTCACTAAATTCAGGAAGAAGAGAGCGAGAATAAGAACGAGAGATAGACAGAGACAGAGAGAGAGAGAGAGAGAGAGAGAGAGAGAGAGAGAGAGAGAGAGAGAGAGAGAGGACAGACAGGTAATAAGACAGGCAGATGCATGGATAATCATTGCAAAACATGTGTGTGTGTGTGTGTGTGTGTGTATGTGTGGTGTGCGTGTGTGTGTGTGTGCGCGCGCGCACACGCGTGTGTGTACGCGCGCGCGTGTGTTTGTGTCTCTGTGTGTATCTGCGTACAGGTGTATGTTTGTGTCGGTGTGTGTATATACGTACAGGTGTGTGTTTGTGTCGGTGTGTGTACGTGAGTGTGTTGTGAGTGTACCCGTGTGTGTGTGTACGTGTGCACGTGGACACATAAACAGTCAAGAGGGGTTGTGTGAAATAAATGGACAAAAAATAAACAAGTAAATAAATAATAAACAAACTAACTAGTTTTCAGAGAGAGAAGGAGGCATAGAGGGAGAAAGAAAAAGAGAGAGAGGGAGGGGAGAGAAAAAGAGAAAGAGAGAGTGTGTGTGAGACAGAGAGAGAGTGGGGGAGAGTGAGAGAAAGAGGGAGAGAGGCAGGGAGGGATACACAGAGAGAGAAAGGGAGAGAGAGAGAAAAGGAGAAAGACAGGGTGAGAGAGAGAGAGGGGGGGGAGAGAGAGAAAGAGAGAGGGAGGCAGGGAGAGATAGGGGGAGGGGGGGGGGGGGGGTTGAGGAGTGAGAAACGTGGATAGAAACGTGGACGCAAGACATGCATTTGCTTTCAATCGGCTCGAAAGTGCTAAGAAGAGAGAGAAAACACCGAGAGAAAAAAAAAGACAAAAAAAAGACTGAGATAAAAAGAAAATAACTGACAACCCTAGCATAATGATTCCATACGGATCGTCCAACACAGATAAAGAGCAAAAAAAAAAAAAAAAGGTGAAAAGTGCTCTAATCGATCACTGTCTAAAAAACCCTGATCACATTTCTTCAAGCCAAACAGAAAAGGGGAGGGGGGCGAGGTGGGGGCGTGGGGGTGGGGGGTACGGAGGGGGGGGGGAGCTAGAGAAGAGGGTCAATAGAAAGACTCTCTAGCTTAGCATTTCTAATGGATCACGTTTCAGTCCAAGGAAAGCCATGGAAAGAAAGAAAAGCGTGTCTGTCTGCCGTGTCTCGTAGCCCCCTTGTGTGTCTTCATCCACACGACTTGAATTTCAACCAGCACCCACGGGGACAGAGAATCACGCACACACACACACACACACACACACACACACACACACACACACACACACACACACACACACACACACACATACATACATACACGCACACGCTCATTTTACACATCTAATATCATTCATACCACTAAAAAGACGTTACATGGAATGAAGAACACACACACTTTTTTTTTCGTCTTATTTCTCTTAAAGTGGAAGACGTTAAAATGAAGACTACTACTACTACTACTACTACTACTACACACACACACACACACACACGCACGCACACACGCACGCACGCACGCACGCACACACACACGCACACACGCACACACACGTGGACACACTCTTTGTACACATCTAACATGACTTTTAAGACGTTGAATGAAAATGGAAAACGAACCGTAATTTGAATTCACCACTCACACGTTCTGTGCAGAGTTGTGAATTTGTAATTGTATTTCTTTTTTATCACAACAGATTTCTCTGTGTGAAATTCGGGCTGCTCTCCCCTGGGAGAGCGCGTCGCTTCTTTACAGCGCCACCCATTTTTTTGCGTGCAGTTTTGTTTATTTTTCCTATCGAAGTGGATTTTTCTACAGAATTTTGCCAGGAACAAGCCTTTTGTTGCCGTGGGTTCTTTTACGTGCGCTCAGTGTATGCTGCATACGGGACCTCGGTTTATCGTCTCATCCGAATTACTAGCGTCCAGACCACCACTCAAGGTCTAGTGGAGGGGGAGAATATATCGGTGGCTGAGCCGTGATTCGAACCAGCGCGCTCAGATTCTCTCGCTTCCAATGCGGACGCGTTACCTCTTGGCCATCACTCCAGTGGATTATTGTTCGAGGAGCGGCGGATATTTGATCCCCTTGTTATGGTGGTGTTGGTTGTGGTGGTGGTGGTGGTGCTGGTGGTTGTGGTGGTGCTGGTGGTTGTGGTGGGGTTTGAAATCACATTTAAAGCCTTGGTCCTGAATATTGCAGGCGAACTGTCATATCATGTAATGGAATGCAATGCAATGCAATGTAATATCGTGTAATGATATGCAATACAGTGCAATTTGACGAAACGCATTGCAATGCAGCTTGACGTAATATAATGAAACATAATATAATGTGATGCAATGCAATTTGACGCAATGTTATGTAATGTGATGCAACAAAATGTAGCATCGTGGAACGTAGCGAACGTCACACACACACACACACACACACACACACACACACACACACACACACACACACACACAAGCGCGCATGACCTAAAGATTGAAAAAGGTAGATATTTAGATATTCCACAAGAAGACAGATTGTGCAACAAGTGTAACATCCTGGAAGACGAAATCCATCTTATTGATCATTGTATTAAATATGAAACCTTAAGGCAACAATTTTTAAAAGATATTCAAAATTCGAATAAAACAGGAAATATTCCCAGTCAGGTGATGCTAACAGATGATGAATATATACAAACAAGATTAGGAAAACGTGTTTATGAATGCTGCAGCAATTTACTGCATTAACTGATTGATTAATTGTGTGTTTTTCAATCATTCATTCATTTACCATTGCACCTGTGTCTTATAAACCTTAAAGTTTCATGACAATAAAATCTATTCTATTCTATTCTATTCACACACACACACACACACACAGAAGCCTTGAATACAGTTCAATACAAGCCTTGAAGAGATTTCCTTCCAACCAACCCCAGCCCCCACCCCCCACCCCCAGGCCCCAGCCCCCTGCCCAGACCCCCTCCCACTCTCCAGGACCACGCAACGCCAACAAAATTATCTTGTCCAAACTCGTCACAAAACAAGCGTCACGCCACGTCAATAAACTTTTCTCGCTTCAGTCAGACTGTATGGCCGGGGGGGGGGGGGGGGCGAGGGGCGGAGGGGGGAAGGGTGCTGTTTATCATGCTGGACCTTCTTCTTTTTCTTCGCGCGGAACGTCAATCGACCAAGCGTGGAACGAACGAACCGTTAGGTGTATATATTATTTGAATTCACAACACACATGCTCTGTTGTGTGTGGATTGTTATTGGAGGAACGGTGGATATTTTGATCGCCTTGTTGTTGGTGGTGGTGGTGGTGGTGTTGCTGCTGTTTGAAATCAGGTTTAAAGCCTTGCTCCTGAATATTTCAGGTGAACTTTCGTATCGTGTAATGCAATGGAATGCAGTTCAATGCAATATGATATAGTGCAGTGTAGTGTGATACAATACAATCTGACGTGATGCAATGCAGTGCAATGCATTCTGACGTAATATAGTGAAATGTGATGAAATGCAATATAATATGATATCGTGCAATGTAGTATAACACAATGCAATTTGACGTAATGCAATGCAGTGCAATGCAATTTGACGTAATATTATGACATGCAGTTTGACGTAATATAATGAAATGCAGTTTGACGTAATATAATGAAATGCAGTTTGACGTAATATAACGAAATGTAACGTAACAAAATGTAGCATGGTGGAACAAAACGAGGCATGATGTGGCGTGCTGTGACGCAATGTAGCATAGAGCAATGTGGTGTAATGTGAGATAATATGATGTAATAGGAAATCATTTGCAACTTAGTCTTTCGTGAAGGAACATGACGTCTCAAACTAGGAGGCAAAATTGCACTGGCTCTAAGTCCTGCCGCCCTGCGGGCTAGATGACCTTTGGGAACCATCCCAGCACCTAAAACCCTCTTGGCCGAGAGAGTGGGGATGTAACTTGGGCAAGACACTCTGCACTATGATCAAATTCTAGCCCAGATAGTCGGGACAGCAGTTGCCTCCTCTGCTGTTCTGATGGTCATAGTGGAACACGACTGACTATCATACATACAATGCAACACGATGTGGCTGATGTAGCGTTATGTAATGCAGTGTGAATGAACACAAACACAGCAATCTTGAAAGAAGTCAAAGACCAGCCCATCGCCGCCATCCACCACCCCACTTCCACCTCCAACAATGACGCGCGACAGCACGCACACAATACATTCATGCATCCCCCTACACATTACGTGTGTGTGTGTGTGTGTCTGTGTGTGTTTGTGTGTGTGTGTGAGTGTATGCGTGTGTGTGTTGTGTTGTGTGTGTGTGTGTGTGTGTGTGTCGTGTTGTGTTGTGTGTGTGAGTGTATGTGTGTGTGTTTGTGTGTGTATGTGTGTGTGTGTATTTGTGTGTGTGTGTGTGTGTGTGTATGTGTGTGTGTGTGTATCTGTGTGTCTGTGTATGTATGTGTGTGTGTGTGTATGTGTGTGTGTGTGTCTGTGTATGTATGTGTGTCTGTGTATGTATGTGTGTGTGTGTGTGAGAGAGAGAGAGAGAGAGAGAGAGAGTGAGTGAGTGAGGGGAGAGAGAGAATTTAACTTGTACATAGATATATATATATAGAGAGAGAGAGAGAGAGAGAGAGAGAGATAGATAGATAAATTTTTCTTTTTCTTTTTCTTTTTTCTTTACCGTTTTTCTTCCATCATTCAAAGACTTTTTAAAGAGGCCGTGAACTGATCAGCCGGTGTGACGGACATCAACGTGACAAGTGAGGGACCGGTGAGTGACTTTATTGCACACACCCTTCCACCCCACCACCACCCTTTACTGCCTGCCGTATGGAGGAGGGTGTGTGTGTGTGTGTGTGTGTGTGTGTGGAGGGGAGGGGGAGGTGCTGGGGGGGGAGGGGGTAGAGACTGACAAGCTTTACTCTAGGGCTTCTTCGGCTGAAGAACACTTCTTCTTCTGTCACTTCTGTCTGTCTGTCTTTCCTTCTTCTCTTGTGTTCGTGCGCTTCTTTTTTCCCCTCTTCCTCTTCTTTCGCCCTCTTCCTGTCTGTCTTCCTTTCTTCTTCTTCTCTTCCTTCCTTTCGCGTGACGGTGTTAACATTACAGACAGCCACAAGAACATTTTGCTATGATTGACAGTGTCTGTATTACCGTACAGTTTACATGACGATTGCCATGATTGACAGTGTCTACATTACAGACAGCTACACAATTATTGTCATGATCCACAGTGTCTACATTACAGACAGCTACACAGTTATTGTCATGATCCACAGTGTCTACATTACAGACAGCTACACAGTTATTGTCATGATCCACAGTGTCTACATTACAGACAGCTACACAGTTATTGTCATGATCCACAGTGTCTACATTACAGACAGCTACACAGTTATTGTCATGATCCACAGTGTCTACATTACAGACAGCTACACAATTATTGTCATGATCCACAGTGTCTACATTACAGACAGCTACACAATTATTGTCATGATCCACAGTGTCTACATTACAGACAGCTACACAGTTATTGTCATGATCCACAGTGTCTACATTACAGACAGCTACACAGTTATTGCCATGATCCACAGTGTCTACATTACAGACAGCTACACAATTATTGTCATGATCCACAGTGTCTACATTACAGACAGCTACACAGTTATTGTCATGATCCACAGTGTCTACATTACAGACAGCTACACAGTTATTGTCATGATCCACAGTGTCTACATTACAGACAGCTACACAATTATTGTCATGATCCACAGTGTCTACATTACAGACAGCTACACAATTATTGTCATGATCCACAGTGTCTACATTACAGACAGCTACACAGTTATTGTCATGATCCACAGTGTCTACATTACAGACAGCTACACAGTTATTGTCATGATCCACAGTGTCTACATTACAGACAGCTACACAATTATTGTCATGATCCACAGTGTCTACATTACAGACAGCTACACAGTTATTGTCATGATCCACAGTGTCTACATTACAGACAGCTACACAGTTATTGTCATGATCCACAGTGTCTACGCCACCAGACAGCTACACAGTTATTGTCATGATCCACAGTGTCTACATTACAGACAGCTACACAGTTATTGTCATGATCCACAGTGTCTACATTACAGACAGCTACACAGTTATTGTCATGATCCACAGTGTCTACATTACAGACAGCTACACAGTTATTGTCATGATCCACAGTGTCTACATTACAGACAGCTACACAGTTATTGTCATGATCCACAGTGTCTACATTACAGACAGCTACACAGTTATTGTCATGATCCACAGTGTCTACATTACAGACAGCTACACAGTTATTGTCATGATCCACAGTGTCTACATTACAGACAGCTACACAGTTATTGCCATGATCCACAGTGTCTACACCACCAGACAGCTACACAGTTATTGTCATGATCCACAGTGTCTACACCACCAGACAGCTACACAGTTATTGCCATGATCCACAGTGTCTACATTACAGACAGCTACACAGTTATTGTCATGATCCACAGTGTCTACATTACAGACAGCTACACAGTTATTGTCATGATCCACAGTGTCTACATTACAGACAGCTACACAATTATTGTCATGATCCACAGTGTCTACATTACAGACAGCTACACAGTTATTGTCATGATCCACAGTGTCTACATTACAGACAGCTACACAGTTATTGTCATGATCCACAGTGTCTACATTACAGACAGCTACACAATTATTGCCATGATCCACAGTGTCTACACCACCAGACAGCTACACAGTTATTGTCATGATCCACAGTGTCTACATTACAGACAGCTACACAGTTATTGTCATGATCCACAGTGTCTACATTACAGACAGCTACACAATTATTGTCATGATCCACAGTGTCTACATTACAGACAGCTACACAATTATTGTCATGATCCACAGTGTCTACATTACAGACAGCTACACAATTATTGTCATGATCCACAGTGTCTACATTACAGACAGCTACACAATTATTGTCATGATCCACAGTGTCTACATTACAGACAGCTACACAGTTATTGTCATGATCCACAGTGTCTACATTACAGACAGCTACACAGTTATTGTCATGATCCACAGTGTCTACATTACAGACAGCTACACAATTATTGTCATGATCCACAGTGTCTACATTACAGACAGCTACACAGTTATTGTCATGATCCACAGTGTCTACATTACAGACAGCTACACAGTTATTGTCATGATCCACAGTGTCTACATTACAGACAGCTACACAGTTATTGTCATGATCCACAGTGTCTACACCACCAAACAGCTACACAATTATTGTCATGATCCACAGTGTCTACACCACCAGACAGCTACACAGTTATTGTCATGATCCACAGTGTCTACATTACAGACAGCTACACAGTTATTGTCATGATCCACAGTGTCTACATTACAGACAGCTACACAATTATTGTCATGATCCACAGTGTCTACACCACCAGACAGCTACACAATTATTGTCATGATCCACAGTGTCTACACCACCAGACAGCTACACAGTTATTGTCATGATCCACAGTGTCTACATTACAGACAGCTACACAATTATTGTCATGATCCACAGTGTCTACATTACAGACAGCTACACAATTATTGTCATGATCCACAGTGTCTACATTACAGACAGCTACACAATTATTGTCATGATCCACAGTGTCTACATTACAGACAGCTACACAATTATTGTCATGATCCACAGTGTCTACACCACCAGACAGCTACACAGTTATTGTCATGATCCACAGTGTCTACACCACCAGACAGCTACACAATTATTGTCATGATCCACAGTGTCTACACCACCAGACAGCTACACAATTATTGTCATGATCCACAGTGTCTACATTACAGACAGCTACACAATTATTGTCATGATCCACAGTGTCTACATTACAGACAGCTACACAGTTATTGTCATGATCCACAGTGTCTACACCACCAAACAGCTACACAATTATTGTCATGATCCACAGTGTCTACATTACAGACAGCTACACAATTATTGTCATGATCCACAGTGTCTACATTACAGACAGCTACACAATTATTGTCATGATCCACAGTGTCTACATTACAGACAGCTACACAGTTATTGTCATGATCCACAGTGTCTACATTACAGACAGCTACACAATTATTGTCATGATCCACAGTGTCTACATTACAGACAGCTACACAATTATTGTCATGATCCACAGTGTCTACATTACAGACAGCTACACAGTTATTGCCATGATCCACAGTGTCTACATTACAGACAGCTACACAATTATTGTCATGATCCACAGTGTCTACATTACAGACAGCTACACAATTATTGTCATGATCCACAGTGTCTACACCACCAGACAGCTACACAATTATTGTCATGATCCACAGTGTCTACACCACCAGACAGCTACACAGTTATTGTCATGATCCACAGTGTCTACATTACAGACAGCTACACAATTATTGTCATGATCCACAGTGTCTACATTACAGACAGCTACACAGTTATTGCCATGATCCACAGTGTCTACACCACCAGACAGCTACACAGTTATTGTCATGATCCACAGTGTCTACATTACAGACAGCTACACAATTATTGTCATGATCCACAGTGTCTACACCACCAGACAGCTACACAGTTATTGTCATGATCCACAGTGTCTACATTACAGACAGCTACACAATTATTGTCATGATCCACAGTGTCTACATTACAGACAGCTACACAGTTATTGTCATGATCCACAGTGTCTACATTACAGACAGCTACACAGTTATTGTCATGATCCACAGTGTCTACATTACAGACAGCTACACAGTTATTGTCATGATCCACAGTGTCTACACCACCAGACAGCTACACAATTATTGTCATGATCCACAGTGTCTACATTACAGACAGCTACACAATTATTGTCATGATCCACAGTGTCTACATTACAGACAGCTACACAGTTATTGTCATGATCCACAGTGTCTACATTACAGACAGCTACACAGTTATTGTCATGATCCACAGTGTCTACATTACAGACAGCTACACAATTATTGTCATGATCCACAGTGTCTACATTACAGACAGCTACACAGTTATTGTCATGATCCACAGTGTCTACATTACAGACAGCTACACAGTTATTGCCATGATCCACAGTGTCTACATTACAGACAGCTACACAGTTATTGTCATGATCCACAGTGTCTACATTACAGACAGCTACACAATTATTGTCATGATCCACAGTGTCTACATTACAGACAGCTACACAATTATTGTCATGATCCACAGTGTCTACATTACAGACAGCTACACAGTTATTGCCATGATCCACAGTGTCTACACCACCAGACAGCTACACAGTTATTGTCATGATCCACAGTGTCTACACCACCAGACAGCTACACAGTTATTGTCATGATCCACAGTGTCTACATTACAGACAGCTACACAATTATTGTCATGATCCACAGTGTCTACATTACGGACAGCTACACAGTTATTGCCATGATCCACAGTGTCTACACCACCAGACAGCTACACAGTTATTGTCATGATCCACAGTGTCTACATTACAGACAGCTACACAGTTATTGTCATGATCCACAGTGTCTACATTACAGACAGCTACACAGTTATTGTCATGATCCACAGTGTCTACACCACCAGACAGCTACACAATTATTGTCATGATCCACAGTGTCTACATTACAGACAGCTACACAATTATTGTCATGATCCACAGTGTCTACATTACAGACAGCTACACAGTTATTGTCATGATCCACAGTGTCTACATTACAGACAGCTACACAGTTATTGTCATGATCCACAGTGTCTACATTACAGACAGCTACACAATTATTGTCATGATCCACAGTGTCTACATTACAGACAGCTACACAGTTATTGTCATGATCCACAGTGTCTACATTACAGACAGCTACACAGTTATTGCCATGATCCACAGTGTCTACATTACAGACAGCTACACAATTATTGTCATGATCCACAGTGTCTACACCACCAGACAGCTACACAATTATTGCCATGATCCACAGTGTCTACACCACCAGACAGCTACACAGTTATTGTCATGATCCACAGTGTCTACATTACAGACAGCTACACAATTATTGTCATGATCCACAGTGTCTACATTACAGACAGCTACACAGTTATTGTCATGATCCACAGTGTCTACATTACAGACAGCTACACAGTTATTGTCATGATCCACAGTGTCTACATTACAGACAGCTACACAGTTATTGTCATGATCCACAGTGTCTACATTACAGACAGCTACACAATTATTGTCATGATCCACAGTGTCTACACCACCAGACAGCTACACAGTTATTGTCATGATCCACAGTGTCTACATTACAGACAGCTACACAATTATTGTCATGATCCACAGTGTCTACACCACCAGACAGCTACACAGTTATTGTCATGATCCACAGTGTCTACATTACAGACAGCTACACAATTATTGTCATGATCCACAGTGTCTACATTACAGACAGCTACACAATTATTGCCATGATCCACAGTGTCTACATTACAGACAGCTACACAATTATTGTCATGATCCACAGTGTCTACACCACCAGACAGCTACACAGTTATTGTCATGATCCACAGTGTCTACATTACAGACAGCTACACAATTATTGTCATGATCCACAGTGTCTACAGTACAGACAGCTACACAATTATTGTCATGATCCACAGTGTCTACACCACCAGACAGCTACACAGTTATTGTCATGATCCACAGTGTCTACATTACAGACAGCTACACAGTTATTGTCATGATCCACAGTGTCTACACCACCAGACAGCTACACAATTATTGTCATGATCCACAGTGTCTACATTACAGACAGCTACACAGTTATTGTCATGATCCACAGTGTCTACATTACAGACAGCTACACAGTTATTGTCATGATCCACAGTGTCTACATTACAGACAGCTACACAGTTATTGTCATGATCCACAGTGTCTACATTACAGACAGCTACACAATTATTGTCATGATCCACAGTGTCTACATTACAGACAGCTACACAATTATTGTCATGATCCACAGTGTCTACATTACAGACAGCTACACAATTATTGTCATGATCCACAGTGTCTACATTACAGACAGCTACACAGTTATTGTCATGATCCACAGTGTCTACATTACAGACAGCTACACAGTTATTGTCATGATCCACAGTGTCTACATTACAGACAGCTACACAGTTATTGCCATGATCCACAGTGTCTACATTACAGACAGCTACACAATTATTGTCATGATCCACAGTGTCTACACCACCAGACAGCTACACAATTATTGCCATGATCCACAGTGTCTACACCACCAGACAGCTACACAAGTTATTGTCATGATCCACAGTGTCTACATTACAGACAGCTACACAATTATTGTCATGATCCACAGTGTCTACATTACAGACAGCTACACAGTTATTGTCATGATCCACAGTGTCTACATTACAGACAGCTACACAGTTATTGTCATGATCCACAGTGTCTACATTACAGACAGCTACACAGTTATTGTCATGATCCACAGTGTCTACATTACAGACAGCTACACAATTATTGTCATGATCCACAGTGTCTACACCACCAGACAGCTACACAGTTATTGTCATGATCCACAGTGTCTACATTACAGACAGCTACACAATTATTGTCATGATCCACAGTGTCTACACCACCAGACAGCTACACAGTTATTGTCATGATCCACAGTGTCTACATTACAGACACCTACACAATTATTGTCATGATCCACAGTGTCTACATTACAGACAGCTACACAATTATTGCCATGATCCACAGTGTCTACATTACAGACAGCTACACAATTATTGTCATGATCCACAGTGTCTACACCACCAGACAGCTACACAGTTATTGTCATGATCCACAGTGTCTACATTACAGACAGCTACACAATTATTGTCATGATCCACAGTGTCTACATTACAGACAGCTACACAATTATTGTCATGATCCACAGTGTCTACACCACCAGACAGCTACACAGTTATTGTCATGATCCACAGTGTCTACATTACAGACAGCTACACAGTTATTGTCATGATCCACAGTGTCTACACCACCAGACAGCTACACAATTATTGTCATGATCCACAGTGTCTACATTACAGACAGCTACACAATTATTGTCATGATCCACAGTGTCTACTTTACAGACAGCTACACAATTATTGTCATGATCCACAGTGTCTACATTACAGACAGCTACACAATTATTGTCATGATCCACAGTGTCTACATTACAGACAGCTACACAGTTATTGTCATGATCCACAGTGTCTACATTACAGACAGCTACACAGTTATTGTCATGATCCACAGTGTCTACATTACAGACAGCTACACAGTTATTGTCATGATCCACAGTGTCTACACCACCAGACAGCTACACAGTTATTGTCATGATCCACAGTGTCTACACCACCAGACAGCTACACAATTATTGTCATGATCCACAGTGTCTACATTACAGACAGCTACACAGTTATTGTCATGATCCACAGTGTCTACATTACAGACAGCTACACAGTTATTGCCATGATCCACAGTGTCTACATTACAGACAGCTACACAATTATTGTCATGATCCACAGTGTCTACATTACAGACAGCTACACAGTTATTGTCATGATCCACAGTGTCTACATTACAGACAGCTACACAATTATTGTCATGATCCACAGTGTCTACATTACAGACAGCTACACAGTTATTGTCATGATCCACAGTGTCTACATTACAGACAGCTACACAGTTATTGTCATGATCCACAGTGTCTACATTACAGACAGCTACACAGTTATTGTCATGATCCACAGTGTCTACATTACAGACAGCTACACAATTATTGTCATGATCCACAGTGTCTACACCACCAGACAGCTACACAGTTATTGTCATGATCCACAGTGTCTACATTACAGACAGCTACACAATTATTGTCATGATCCACAGTGTCTACACCACCAGACAGCTACACAGTTATTGTCATGATCCACAGTGTCTACATTACAGACAGCTACACAATTATTGTCATGATCCACAGTGTCTACATTACAGACAGCTACACAATTATTGCCATGATCCACAGTGTCTACATTACAGACAGCTACACAATTATTGTCATGATCCACAGTGTCTACACCACCAGACAGCTACACAGTTATTGTCATGATCCACAGTGTCTACATTACAGACAGCTACACAATTATTGTCATGATCCACAGTGTCTACATTACAGACAGCTACACAATTATTGTCATGATCCACAGTGTCTACACCACCAGACAGCTACACAGTTATTGTCATGATCCACAGTGTCTACATT
Organism: Babylonia areolata; assembly: GCF_041734735.1. Classification (NCBI taxonomy): domain Eukaryota; kingdom Metazoa; phylum Mollusca; class Gastropoda; order Neogastropoda; family Buccinidae; genus Babylonia; species Babylonia areolata. Next base: position 50,836,616 of record NC_134898.1, read on the forward strand.
ACAGACAGCTACACAGTTATTGTCATGATCCACAGTGTCTACACCACCAGACAGCTACACAATTATTGTCATGATCCACATTGTCTACATTACAGACAGCTACACAGTTATTGTCATGATCCACAGTGTCTACATTACAGACAGCTACACAGTTATTGTCATGATCCACAGTGTCTACATTACAGACAGCTACACAGTTATTGTCATGATCCACAGTGTCTACATTACAGACAGCTACACAATTATTGTCATGATCCACAGTGTCTACATTACAGACAGCTACACAATTATTGTCATGATCCACAGTGTCTACATTACAGACAGCTACACAGTTATTGTCATGATCCACAGTGTCTACATTACAGACAGCTACACAGTTATTGTCATGATCCACAGTGTCTACATTACAGACAGCTACACAGTTATTGTCATGATCCACAGTGTCTACATTACAGACAGCTACACAGTTATTGTCATGATCCACAGTGTCTACATTACAGACAGCTACACAATTATTGTCATGATCCACAGTGTCTACATTACAGACAGCTACACAATTATTGTCATGATCCACAGTGTCTACATTACAGACAGCTACACAATTATTGTCATGATCCACAGTGTCTACATTACAGACAGCTACACAGTTATTGTCATGATCCACAGTGTCTACATTACAGACAGCTACACAGTTATTGTCATGATCCACAGTGTCTACATTACAGACAGCTACACAGTTATTGTCATGATCCACAGTGTCTACACCACCAGACAGCTACACAATTATTGTCATGATCCACAGTGTCTACATTACAGACAGCTACACAGTTATTGTCATGATCCACAGTGTCTACATTACAGACAGCTACACAGTTATTGTCATGATCCACAGTGTCTACATTACAGACAGCTACACAGTTATTGTCATGATCCACAGTGTCTACATTACAGACAGCTACACAGTTATTGTCATGATCCACAGTGTCTACATTACAGACAGCTACACAGTTATTGCCATGATCCACAGTGTCTACATTACAGACAGCTACACAGTTATTGTCATGATCCACAGTGTCTACATTACAGACAGCTACACAGTTATTGTCATGATCCACAGTGTCTACATTACAGACAGCTACACAGTTATTGTCATGATCCACAGTGTCTACATTACAGACAGCTACACAGTTATTGTCATGATCCACAGTGTCTACATTACAGACAGCTACACAATTATTGTCATGATCCACAGTGTCTACATTACAGACAGCTACACAATTATTGTCATGATCCACAGTGTCTACACCACCAGACAGCTACACAGTTATTGTCATGATCCACAGTGTCTACATTACAGACAGCTACACAGTTATTGTCATGATCCACAGTGTCTACATTACAGACAGCTACACAGTTATTGTCATGATCCACAGTGTCTACATTACAGACAGCTACACAATTATTGTCATGATCCACAGTGTCTACATTACAGACAGCTACACAATTATTGTCATGATCCACAGTGTCTACACCACCAGACAGCTACACAGTTATTGTCATGATCCACAGTGTCTACATTACAGACAGCTACACAGTTATTGCCATGATCCACAGTGTCTACACCACCAGACAGCTACACAGTTATTGTCATGATCCACAGTGTCTACATTACAGACAGCTACACAATTATTGTCATGATCCACAGTGTCTACATTACAGACAGCTACACAGTTATTGTCATGATCCACAGTGTCTACATTACAGACAGCTACACAGTTATTGCCATGATCCACAGTGTCTACATTACAGACAGCTACACAATTATTGTCATGATCCACAGTGTCTACATTACAGACAGCTACACAATTATTGTCATGATCCACAGTGTCTACATTACAGACAGCTACAGAATTATTGTCATGATCCACAGTGTCTACATTACAGACAGCTACACAATTATTGTCATGATCCACAGTGTCTACATTACAGACAGCTACACAGTTATTGTCATGATCCACAGTGTCTACATTACAGACAGCTACACAATTATTGTCATGATCCACAGTGTCTACATTACAGACAGCTACACAGTTATTGTCATGATCCACAGTGTCTACACCACCAGACAGCTACACAATTATTGTCATGATCCACAGTGTCTACATTACAGACAGCTACAAGAAGATTGTCATGACTGACAGTGTCAACGCTATCAGACAGCTACAAGATTGTCATGACTGACAGTGTCAACGCTACCAGACAGCTACAAGAAGATTGTCATGACTGACAGTGTCAACGCTATCAGACAGCTACAAGATTGTCATGACTGACAGTGTCAACGCTATCAGACAGCTACAAGATTGTCATGACTGACAGTGTCAACGCTACCAGACAGCTACAAGAAGATTGTCATGACTGACAGTGTCAACGCTACCAGACAGCTACAAGAAGATTGTCATGACTGACAGTGTCAACGCTATCAGACAGCTACAAGATTGTCATGACTGACAGTGTCAACGCTACCAGACAGCTACAAGATTGTCATGACTGACAGTGTCAACGCTATCAGACAGCTACAAGATTGTCATGACTGACAGTGTCAACGCTACCATACAGCGACAGGAAGATTGTCATGACTGACAGTGTCAACGCTACCATACAGCGACAGGAAGATTGTCATGACTGACAGTGTCAACGCTACCAGACAGCGACAGGAAGATTGTCATGACTGACAGTGTCAACGCTACCATACAGCGACAGGAAGATTGTCATGACTGACAGTGTCAACGCTACCAGACAGCTACAAGATTGTCATGACTGACAGTGTCAACGCTATCAGACAGCTACAAGATTGTCATGACTGACAGTGTCAACGCTACCAGACAGCTACAAGATTGTCATGACTGACAGTGTCAACGCTATCAGACAGCTACAAGATTGTCATGACTGACAGTGTCAACGCTACCAGACAGCTACAAGATTGTCATGACTGACAGTGTCAACGCTATCAGACAGCTACAAGATTGTCATGACTGACAGTGTCAACGCTACCATACAGCGACAGGAAGATTGTCATGACTGACAGTGTCAACGCTACCAGACAGCTACAAGATTGTCATGACTGACAGTGTCAACGCTACCAGACAGCTACAAGAAGATTGTCATGACTGACAGTGTCAACGCTACCATACAGCGACAGGAAGATTGTCATGACTGACAGTGTCAACGCTACCATACAGCGACAGGAAGATTGTCATGACTGACAGTGTCAACGCTACCATACAGCGACAGGAAGATTGTCATGACTGACAGTGTCA
>NC_134898.1:50844932-50922432 GCF_041734735.1 Babylonia areolata
ATTGCCCCTCATGGAGGGGTGCAGTATACAACATTATTAAACATGCAAATGCACAGGCGAAACAATCATCAAAGGAACTAAATATCATAATTGATCTTAACTTAAATGCTTTATGTAAGTAAATGGAAAAATTCTTTACAATGCTTTCTTTATTAGATGCCATCAACAGACTTAGCCGAAACTGATTTGGAAACTTAAAATACTTTAGTGGAATATACTGCTCTCTTAATTTACTTAATGCAGTACAACATAAATTAAAGTGTAACATCTTCAACGCCACTTCTACACAGAGGGCAATTCAACTCAACCACAGTACTGTGGTAGAGACGGAGAGAGAGAGAGAGAGAATGAATGAATGAATGAATGAATGAATGAATGAATGGTTTATTCATTTATAGGCCATTGCCCCTTATGAAAGGGTGTCACAAATTCTTCATAGACATCATATCGTGCATTGAAAAATGACATTCGTTCAGATAACATAAATATATCATGCCTTATTTCTAATTAATATGCCCTCACCTTAGTAATACATAATACACATCATGAAACATATTGTATTCAATTGACATTTATACACCTAAATGATATATGATATACGCTAAATAATAACTCTTACATGCGTGGCTAATAACGATCAATTACGTTATACACATCGTCCGTATGTAGTCGTCACTGGATACACTAAGACATAAGAAAAGATCGGAGCTTAAACGATTTATACAGATAGATTGATAGGTTTCTAATAGTTTGTTCATGCGCTGAAGCCATAAGCAACGACAGTATAAACTGACTTGGGAACTTAAAATATTTCAATGGTATGTACTGTACTCTTAAATTATACAAGACAGGGCAGGACAGAACAAAATGCACCTCATTTTCTTTCTCCATCTGGCAAAGTGGACATAATAAGTCAGCCTCGTTGTGCATTCTATAACGATAACTATGTTCAGCAATATCGGAAATGCCCAGTCTGAATCTTGTCATTGTATACCTTAAATATCTATCTAGATTCATTAGTAAATATGTTTTGATATCAGGTATAGTACAAAAAATTCTGTAAAAATTAAATCTTTCACTATTTTTACATGAAAGTCCCATTCTTGCCATCTACACAGAATTAACCTTTCCTTGAAAACCCGAAGAAACTCGTCAATCCCTTCCACACCTTGGTTAAGCCACACATAACCAAAACCAAACATGCACATCTTAGAACGTATGTTAGTAGCCCAGTTTGTTTTACCACGTGCATCAAGATCGAATAACATTTTGTAGGCTTTGTGAGGTAATCTGGACTCATGCATTCTTACTAATTTTAGTCAGTATTTAATGCACTTCATAACTGAACCACAGAATAAATAGGATACCTGTTTGTTTCTCCATATACAAAATCATTAGGTGTTTGTGTTTCTATACCCAAATATCTTTTTAATGCAAATAAATGAACCTTTTCACAATTAAATGCTGCTCTGTCAAGTCCCCATATCTCAGCACCATACTGTACTATTGGTTGAATTTGTGAGTCAAATAATTTCAAATAAGTATTTAAAGAATTACATTTTAACTTTGATAACTTTTGCAATATGCATAATACAGCATTTTTTGCTCTGCTACAAAGATCATTACAGGCTGCCATAAAACTCAGTCTAGTAGAGAAGTAAATTCATAAGTATTTATATGCATTAATAACTGGCATAACAATACCATTATATGTCCACCTTTCCCTGGCGGCTAAATACCCCCCTTTCCTAAATACAATGATGTTACTTTTATCCATGTTTACTTTCAAGTGTAGAGCTGAAGCTGCATGATATAGACTATTAAGCTGTGTTTGTAAACCAATAATAGTTTCTGATAATAAAGCAACATCATCAGCTAATAGTAATATAAACAGTTCAAAATAATTAGGCATAAACATAGCACCATGTCTACCCTCTCTGATCACTTCTAATGCTAATTCATTAATGAATAATGAAAACAGAACAGGACTACAGACATCGCCTTGTTTGACACCACGGGTACAACTGATATAGTCTGTTAGCTTAGCACCACATCTAATTCTGGTTTTAACATTGGTATACATACTATAAATACAACGAAAAATCTTACCTCTGATACCGTTTTTCATAAGAATAGGCCACAATAAATTTCTCTCAATGGAGTCAAATGCTTTTTCGAAGTCAATAAAGGCAACATATAATTTGCGATTAAAAGAGAATTGTTTTTGTACTAGTGCCAACAACGTAAACATATGATCAACAGTCGAATAACCCCTTTTAAATCCTGCTTGATATTCACCCGTCAGATTATACTAATTTATGAATTCTTGAAGTCTGTTATTTATAATCGTACTATACATTTTGCTACTTATATCACACAATGAGATACCCCGGTAATTACTTGGGTTGAGAGAGAGAGAGAGAGAGAGAGAGAGAGAGAGAGAGAGAGAGAGAGACCTTCCAAGCGTTCATCTCCCCCCGAAGCACACAGGAGTGGAGGGCAGGGGATATGGAAGGGGGGTTGGGGGGGGGGGAGGCGGGGTCTGTATGGAGGAAGTGAAAAGAGACTAGTGGGAGGGAGGGCGGTAGTGGAGGGAGAGGAGGGTGCGGGGGGTGGGGGATGGGTAGAGGAGGGTAAGGGGAGTGCGGGGTGGGGGTGGGGGGGGGATTGGAGTGCTCGGCAATTAACCCGTCTCCAAGTCACGGGGGTTCGATCGGACCTTGACGAACCGGAGTCTACCAGTAAGTCGTCTTTTGGTGTTGCTGCTGCTGCTGCTGCTGCTGCTCGCTATAGTGCACGGTGGTATTGACGGCGGGCCTCTGAAAGGCAGCGGCAACTGATGGCCTATCTTATTCACCCGCATGATGATGATGACGACGACGACGATGATGATAATCACGCTGATGATGATAATGATGATGATGATTATGATTATGACCATTATCATCATCATCATTCTTCTTCTTATGATTATTATTATTGCCATTATTATCATTACTATTGTAATCGTCATCATCATCATTATTGTTGTGCAATCTCTTATAGACAGTCTGATGCACAAAGCAGCAATGGCTTGAAGCCACACACCTTATTTAATCTTGTAGAATAGTTTCGTTCATCCTCTTTGTTCGTTCATTGGTGGTTGTCAAAAACCACAGTGGGGGGGGGGGAGTGAGGGGGAGGGGGTGAGATTGGGGGTTTGGGGGGTGGGCGGTGGGCGGGGGCCGGGGGGGCGTGCCGGGCGATACTAGTACCCCGAGTCTCTGTGGTCGATACTTCCCTTTTTCCATCGCCCGGCACTTTGGAAATTCTGGCTGTTTCCTTTTCTTTCTTTCCGTTCTGTCGTCTCTTCCGTTCCTACTATCTGTCGTGCTGGCCTGTTCACCTGTATACATTTTGTTTTCCTATAAACCCTATTTATTCATTGAGTTCTGTGCCCGAGCGTTGCTATATAGTGTCTAAATTTGTCTCAATAAAACAGTTTTCACGTTCCTACATTTATACTATGCATATACCGCAAATAAAGAGAACAACGTCTACAGAATATTCGATCTGGATTAGTCCACATGTAATTTGGAGGGAAAACAGCATGTAATATTTTCTTCTTCTTCTTCTTTTTTTTTTTTTTTTTTTGTATCATTTTGGGATAGAAGGCTGCTGAAGCAGTATATTCTCCAGGGCTGAATGGGTTAATAATGTTGTTGCTGTTTTGTTGTTGGTGGTGTGGTGTCTGTTCTTTTTAGTTGTTTTTTTTTTTTTTATCTTTTTTTCTCAACTTGATTATCGGGCATTCTCATTTTGTTGAAACTTTTTTTCTCTCTCTCTCTTTTTTTTCGCCTGCATGGGACATGTGTGAGGTGACAGCCGGCAGTTTGTGGTCTTGCACTGCCTGTTATTATGTATGATATGCGATATTTGCAGGTTTTCTAAGTCTTTGTATGTGTTCAGTGTCTAAGGAATAGGAAGCGGAGCGAATGGGGCGATCTTTGCAGGTCTCTTTTCGCCTTTGTAGACTTATCTATTGAATGTCTACGGAATGCAAAGCGGAGGGTGGGGGGTGGGGGGGGGGGGGACTGTATTGTAAGTCTAAGGAGACTTGAGGCTTCCTAGGATTAACTTATCATTGATGGCTGCTCTGGTGTGTGTGTGAGTGTGTGTGTGTGTCTGTGCGTGCGCATGTGTGTGTGTGAGTGGAGGGGTGACGGGGTGGGGGTCGACTGAAACCTGACTGAATGAATGACACAGGACATGATTGATGAGGACCTAAAGGTAGCTTTCAGTCAGCTCTTAGCCAGATAGGCATCCAAGTAACTCCAGTGTTTGTACAGCGCCTAGAGCGTGCTCTCTGAGCTAGGTTTAAGGCGCTTTACAAGGACCCACATCATCATCGTCACCATTATCATCATCGTCACCATCGTCACCATCATCATCACCATCATCATCAAAGCTCCTCCCCCAACCCCCTTCCTGGCAGCAGATGAACCCCCACCTCCCTCCCTCTTGCTCCCCCCCTTCCCTATAAACCCAGAACCCCCAAACCAGCCCCCTACCCACTCCCCCACCTCCCCCTGCCCCCTTTCCACCTAACTCCCCAACGTGTCAGCGCCAGCCAGCTCTGTGGCAATTCCCTTCAAACGAACAGTAATCTGGAATGATGGCCCAGTGATTGCAGCCTATCGGAAGGTGTTGAGGAAACGGTCCCCTCCACACCCCACACCCACCACTACCCCCTCCGCCCCCCCTCCCCTCCCCTGCCCCCTCCACACACACACACACACACACACACACACACACACACACACACACACACACCTCAGCAAGGCTCTTCAGTCAGCTTTCAGAGCGCTATCACACGGACACTTCGGCGCCTCATAATTATTATCAGTGTGACGCGGCGCGGCGAGAGTGGATCGCCGGCTTTAGTTCTGTGTTCGTACGATTGGGAGAGATTGCGGGTGGGGTGGGTGTGGGGGTGTTTGTGTGTTTTGTCTGTTTGTGTGTGGGTGATTGATGATGGGAGGGTGGGGGCAGGAGGGAGGGGGGGGGCAGGGGGGTCTGGATGGTGTGGAAGTGGAGGGGGAATGGGTTGTGTGTGTGCTTGTTGAACACTGAACACTGAGATGTTTAATGTCATTGGCTGAAGAGCTCTGGTGACATATATAGTAGGTACTAATCTGAACAAAATGATGCGAAATAGATGAAATGGAACAGAAAGGGGGAAAAAAAAGAGAAAAAAAGAAGAAGAATTGAAACAATATAACTAATAAGAGATTTGCGACGCTTTGGCACTTTGTCATCATGTTAGCTTAAAAGTGCATGTGACAGGGGGGTAATTGGTCTTTTTTTCAGTCGTTCGTCTCCAAGGTTTGGACAATACACAGAAAACAAAGTACAGATAAATTATATAATAAATATTTACGAATGTAACATCGGCACACATCATATCAATACAAACACATACTGAATTACATATAAATCATATAATAAATATTTACGCATGTAACATCAAAACCCGTCATATCAATACGAACACATCAAATAATTACAATGTCGAGATTGATCATCCAAATGTAGCCCTTCCTTTTTATCTATGCTCTTGTCCTCATAGAACCCATACGAATTTTTAATTGATTAATGAGTATTTGGACCGATGATGGCCGTTTTCCGTATATTTATTGCCTCAGATACATAATTTGCAAGTGAAAGTATTACACCTTCATTTTCTGTCACCAGTGTGGTTGTTGGAGACCAGAGAGGTAGAGTGGAGTGGTGTGGGGGAAGGAGGAGGGGGGTGGGTGGGGGGGGGGGGCAGTGTAGAGGGGTTAGCGGAGGGTGATACTGAAATGTTCACCGCGTGATATAATTGAATCCGGACTCTTTTCTAAAGCATACGAACTCCCCCCCTCATCCCCGCCCACACTTGCAGACACAGGCCTCAAGATTTTTTTTTTTTTTTTTTTAATAATCAAATTAAAAATAAAATAAAAAAAAAAATAACAAAAAATAAAATAAATGAATAAATAGATAGATAAATAATTAAAACGAAATAACAAAAAAACTTTTAAAAATAATGATAAAATAAAATAAAATAAAATATGAGTAGTAGTAGTAGTAGTATTTTTATGTATTTATCTCTTTTTTTTTATTCATTTATTTTATTTTATTTTATTTTGATTTCATCAAGATTTTGCGCCTTATAAATGTTATTGTCATTATTACTAGTAGTATTTTTATGTATTTATTTTTTTTCTTTTTTTCTTTTTTTTTTTACCAGCATTAAACAACAATGAACTGAGAAATGAATCAAACACCAGTATGCCAGACAGGGGTACAGCACAATGGGCAAGCCACACAGGAACTCTTCTTCTTCTTCTTCTGCGTTCACTCGTATGCACACGAGTGGGCTTTTACGTGTTTGACCGTTTTTACCCCGCCATGTATGCAGCCATACTCCGTTTTCGGGGGTGTGCATGCTGGGTATGTTCTTGTTTCCATAACCCACCGAACGCTGTCATGGATTACAGGATCTTTAACGTGCGTATTTGATCGTCTGCTTGCATATACACACGAAGGGGGTTCAGGCACTAGCAGGTCTGCACATATGTTGACCTGGGAGATCGTAAAAATCTCCACCCTTTACCCACCAGTCGCCGTCACCGTGATTCGAACCCGGGTCCCTCAGATTGACAGTCCAACGCTTTAAGCACTCGGCTATTGCGCCCGTCCACACAGGAACTCAAAACGAATACCATTTTGACGAGAAAGAGAGGGGGTCAGTGGACGTGGGCAGGGGATGAAGACAGGCGGAGACAGAGAGAAACAAGAGTCGATGGAGATAATGAATATTAATACTTTCTTCTTCCCTTGTCCATCCCAATCAACACAACTTCCTCCTCACCCCACCCCCAATAACTCCACACCCAAACCTACGCCCCACCCCCACCCCCCACCACCACCCCCAAAAAAGTCAGTGGGATTTTTCTAGTCCCTTAACAATCATCGACCTGCTTTTTTCCACGCTGAACGAACAAACGAAACCGAGAAACGAACACGGTTCAATTTTTTTTTTTCAAAGACATCGCAATGGTGCTATAATAGAGGCGTGCATGCAGATCGATTTGACGGAGCCAGACCACTATCGATCTCCCCCCCTCCCCCTCCACCCACCCACCCTCCCTCCCTGTGGAGTCATGAACATGCCGCATGTCCAGGCCAGCAGCCAGGACTGACGGGACCTGCAGGTGACTGGTTAGTGCGCTGGACTCTCACCCTGCTTTCCTCACTTCCATCTCCCGTCACGGCGCACGGCACCTGGTGGGTCAGGTGTGGAGATTTTTTTTTTTTTTTTTCGATCTCCCATGTCAATATATGTGCTGCAGACCTGCTTAATTGTTTTTGAGAAAAGACAAGATGCACTCATATCTTGACATGAACATACATGCATGCAAGTTTTATATTCTATAATCACTTGCATACAATTTTTTTTATAGAAAAGACAAGATCCAGTTGTGCCAGAAACCCCATCGTTTATTTGTGTATATGCATCCAGAATATGAAATACACACGTTATATTTTGTCGTAGCGTTTGCCAAGCGTTATATTTTTAGATGTAAAATGAATAAAATAAAGCCACATATTCCTGTTTTCTAGGATGAAAATGTTTAAATGCACGTATATATGTATTTTTATAATTATGTTGTTGCTGTTGTTTTTAATTGGACTAAAAAAAATTAAAAAAAGATACGAAAGTGAAAAATCCCGAAATGAATACGCCAGCGTTCGGTGTGTTATGGAAACACGAAAATATCCTCCATGCATCAACCACGACAGAGTCATCAGCAAGTTGATGTTGACCGTGTAATGGAAAGAAGAAGAAGATAGATGGCAGCATCGAGCGAGCCGCCTCCATTCTCAGTCCACGCGCATGCGCCACGGGTCCTATTTCCTGTGGCTGTTCCCGCCGCCCCCTGCAGGACAATAATGTCGAGGTTGTTGCACCACTGGGGTAACTTTTTTTTTCTTCTCCGGTCTGCCTCCCTGCCTGTCGTTCACACCCGTCAATCATGCATAATGCAGCGAGTTATTTCCCATTTCAGTATCCATTGCGCCTTTCAGCTCAATGTTAGTGTACTGTCTAATTCAGGGACACCCCGTTTTAACCGCGGGGCGATTTTCAGTCGTGCAAAGTTTAGGCTCAAGACTGGTTTATTTCTCTATACTCAGGGACAGAAATTCATTGCTGAAGTGATGTCACCATTGGTAGATATGTTAGTGATTTTCTAACGGTGAAACGATGTCACCATTGGTAGATATGTTAGTGATTTTCTAACGGTGAAACGATGTCACGATATGTTAGTGATTTTCTAACGGTGAAACGATGTCACGATATGTTAGTGATTTTCTAACGGTGAAACGATGTCACCATTGGTAGATATGTTAGTGATTTTCTAACGGTGAAACGATGTCACCATTGGTAGATATGTTAGTGATTTTCTAACGGTTCAGTATGAGTAGCCCAGATTCAGGGACCCATTTTTTTGCGACAGTTTTCGTGTGGAGTTGAAGCAATATCACCAACAGTGGGCTGGATCTAATGTTGGTATCTTCCAAGGGTAGTATACCAAACTTAAATCCAAGTACCTATTCTAACAGCAATTTTAGCGGATTTTAGGTGATATATCCAATAGAAGATGTTCAAGGTGATTTTCATGTTTCAGTATCCTGAATTCAGGGATCTATTTTAATGGCAGATTTCGTGCATACTTGAAGTGATATCAAAACACAGTCGTGAACAACTAAAAATGGGTTACAACAGCTACTAATGGTGATATCGCTTCACACATACACACAAGAACACACACAAACGCGCGCGCGCACACACACACACACACACACACACACACAGCTGTGACTTGGCAAGTACAGCACGCATCACCAAAACCAGTTGAAAAAACAGAAACACAACCAAAGCAGAGCGATAAAACAAAATGCTGGCTGTGCTTTGATCATGACACACCACCTCCCTGCACACACACACACACACACACACACACACACACACAGAAGGCCTTAAGTACGTATGGATTGGTCACTTTTTTCCCTTCCCACCCTGCTGACCGCATCATCATGTGTTTGCTGTTGTGGAGCTGTTGTGTATGTCAGTATGTATTTTTTGTTGATCGTGTTTTTTTTTCTGTCTGTCGGACAGACAGCCCCGCTCTCTCTCTCTCTCCCTACGTATTTGTGTGTGTTGTGTGAGAGAGAGGCAGAGAAAGAGAGAGCATGTGTTTGGGTGTGTGCGTGTGTGTGTGTGTGTTGTGAGAGAGAGGCAGAGAAAGACAGAGCATGTGTTTGGGTGTGTGCGTGTGTGTGTGTGTGTGTACCCGAGCGTGTTTGAATTGTGCTTGTGTCTGTCTCGATCTGTTCGGATCTGTCTCTGTCTTTCTCTGTGTGTATGTATGTGTGTGTGTGTGAGAGAGAGAGAGAGAGAGAGAGAGAGCATGTGTTTGAGTGCGTGCGTGCGTGTGTGTGCATAGGGTGGGTGGAAGTGGGAAATGGCGGTGCGTGTATATGTGGTATCGATCAGGTGCAAATTAATCAAACTGCGATTCGGTGATCGGGTGTTCACAGGGAATGCCTGCATTGGTTCGCGAGCAGCCTGCATGGCACTGACAAACAGCACTGTCTCATTTCCGCTGTCCGAACAATGGCCATGGCAGACAGGTACAGAAACAGAGCTACCTCTCATTACAGCCACCAACACCCATGCACACCTCTCCCCAAAACACACTCCGTCCTGAACAAAACATATCAAGCACTGATGCCTGCACAGAGAGAGAGAGGGGAGGGGGAGGGGGGCGGCAGACAGATTGCTTCAGAAGATGAACTCCGCACGTGAATCACGTTTTTGACTCACTTGTGTAAACAAGTGAGTATATTTTAACCCGGTGTTCGGTTGTCTGTGTGTGTGTGTCTGTGTGTCCGTGGTAAACTTTAACTTTGATATTTTCTCTGCAAATACTTTGTCAGTTGACACCAAAATTTTAATTAGGCATAAAAATAGGAAAAATTCAGTTCTTTCCAGTCATCTTGTTTAAAACAATATTGCACCTCTGGGATGGGCACAAAAAATATATTAAAAAAAGAAGCCAAATTATATGCAAACTGCATTTACCGTTGTCTTTTTCTGTAAACTTGGCACTTTGATCTGATATTCTGACACAACAACAAGAGCAGTCGTTTTTATCATTTTTTGTTCAAACAGGAACTTCTTTTGCTAGCATGGAAGTTATATTTATTTTGCAAACGTTTTGGTGCTGATAGTAAAAAAGGGAAATTAATCTGTAATTAATGCTAGGGGATTTAATTTGCTTTAAACTGATCTTTCTCATCTCAAACATTACATTTTGAAATTATACTCAATACATAAAAAGCTTGTGTGTTTTACTCTCAGTGTACAGGGCTTTCACTATGTTCATTTGCCCAAGTGGTCTTTCTCGGAAAATACTAAAATCAATAGGACAAGTGGACTTTATAGATCTATTGGCTGAGCCCTGAAGGTCATGGGCAAAAATCAATTGGGTACACATATTTATACATATTCAAAGCGCGTGCTTATATTCTTCGCGAACGCGAATGACGCCATTTTGTTTCAAGTTGTTGACCTGCCCGTTCAATCCTATATTCAATCGACAATACACGATAACATATGATGGAAAGTTGGAGAAGGAGACCGTGAAATATTTATTCAGAGAAAGATTTGTGAACGCCTCATCACTTACTGGATTATGCCCCAAACTGCCATAAAGATATCCATAGAATCAGTTGGAATTCACAGTTTAAAATAAGAAACCATGAGAGTTAATACCCTTGAATTGATGAAAGGCAAAAATTTCCAGTCTTGACTTTTCTCAAAATGAAGTCCTTTTCACTTCATACAACGTTTAGAAGTACTTGTACTTGGCTCTACATATTACTAGTTTAATAAAATACTCAATTTTCATATCAACTTTAAAACTATAAAACTAGAATGAACATAAAAGAGAAATTGAATCCACTTGTACATCTATCTAGATCCAGAGAAAACGGCTAAATGTTGCTGTGTGATTGCGGCGATAGCCACGTCTCCTTTACCGCAGACTTAAAAAGAATTTTTAATTGTCCTTAAAGATTTTTTGAATGCCCAAGATACACCAGAATAATATGATTTGAACAGCTTTCTCACTGCGAATACCGCAATCGATTTATTGCCCTTTAAAAAAAGCATGTTTAAATATTATATTTTTGAACGTCAGTTAAGGAGCCACGAAAGTGTAATGGATAAGACAGTTTCTTTTCATTCGAACACGCGGGGTTCGAATCTGCCGTTAGGGCTTTTTTTTCTTCTTAATACAGAACACATTTTAACGATTAGATTTTTTTTTTTTTAAGTGTATCACAAGTGAGTCTTGAAGGCCTTGTCTCTCTTGTTTTTTTTTGGTTTTTTTGGTTCAGGTTGGGACCAGACCATTGCTGAGAGCCGGAGACATTACGGGGGAGGGGTTGGTAGACTGAGAAAGGGAGGGAGACCTTCTGAAGAGGAACTCAGCATTCAACACATACCCGCGCACGCGCACACACACACACACACACACACACACAGCTTCTGAAGAGGAACTCTGCGCGCACGTACACACACACAGACATCCCCCCCCCCCCCTCCCACACACATACACACTTTTATCAGAGGGAGGCAGAGAGAGAGAGAGAGAACTCGGCACACACACACACACACACACACACACACAGAGAGAGAGCCTTCACAAGATGAAAATCATGAACTCAACACGTGATTCATGTTTTGGTTCAAACACGTGCAGGGACCATGGTTGTTGAGAGAGAGAGAGAGTCCTCTTCCTTTCCGCCTTCAGTTATTATCACCTGATGGGCTTCCACACAACACGTCAAATCGTTTTGGCAGTGATTTTTGACTCACTTGTGTAAACAAAGTCAGTTTATGTTTTTTACCAGATACTCGGTTGTGTGTGTGGGTCCATGGTAAACTTAACATTTTCTCTGGAAATACTTTGTCTGCCAATACCAAATTTGGCTTAAACATAGTTTGAACAAAAATCTTCACAGTCATACCAATAACAGGTTGTAAGTCTTCCAATTAAGCTGTATTTCCGAATCATTAACGGTTTATTTCGTTGAGATTCGTTCCGAAATCCGAACATTCTGAAAACCGCTTCCCACTCAGTTATGCCTTCTTGAAGGTGGGTTGTGTCCAATGACGACATGACTTCGTTTTTCTTGTTCACAATTAAAAGGAAAGAACATATACAGTGACGTACACTAAATACACCGTCGACGCATTTACTGCATACGAATATTCTAATGTGGACACATGAACTAACAAGAATGAACATAAAAGAAAAATTGAATCAACCATTTCACTCAGTTTCAGTCAGCTTAGTCTTGACTGGTCTGTGTAGATATTGTGTGTTTTTTTGTTTGTTCGCAATTAAAAAAACAACAACAAAAAACAAAAATACAAATTGTGGACAGAACACGCGCGTACAGTCGCACAGACTACATTATCAGTCAACGTGTTTACTCCATATGAATATTTTAAAATGGATACTCAATGAACCAGAACGAATGTAAAAGAGAAAATGAATCATACTTTCCCCGGCGAGTGTTCTAAATTTGTCGTACGTCTATCTAGATCCAGAAAAAAAGGGCTAAATATTACAGTGTGATTGAGGCCATGGCAACGTCTCCTTTCCTGCGGAATTTAAATAATTCTTAAATGCTCGAGATATACCAAAATAACATGATTTAAACAGCGCTAACACTTCGAATACCGCAGTCGATTTATCACGCTTAAAAAAGCAAACTTAAAATTAATGTTAATTTTGAACGTCATTAACAGACCCACAATAGTGCAGTAATAAAGACGTTTTCTTCCCACCCGAACATGCTGGGTTCGAATCTGCTCTCAGGCCTTTTACAACACACACACACACACACACACACACACAAAATAAATAAATAAATAAATAACCCGAAGCTTTATGACAAGCATAGAACACATTTTAAAGATTAGATTAATTTATTTATCAATTTTATTTTATTTTATTTATTTTAAGTTCATCACAAGTGAGTCTTGAAGGCCTTGCCTCTCTTGCTGTTTTATATTGTACACAAACCGCGCAAATTATTCATGCCAGCTGTAACGGTTGAACAACACTTGAACTTTAGTTGAAAGCTTTCTGTTAATAATGTTGTGGGGCAAAGTGCATGGGGAATTGACCACAATTCAAACTCCATACAGCTAACATTGACAAGAAAAGCTTCAGTTTAAGCAATACCATCAAAGACCCATTACCCATTTGACACCACTTGTGCGAGTGTGGTTTTATTCCATTCCTCCTATCCCACAAAAGATAGACTACCCCATAAATCACCACCATCATTACTGTAACCAACCATCTGTAGCCTCCCTTTCAACACCCACCCCCACCCCCATCTGCCCTTCCCCCCAGTTCAGGGCAGAGACCTGTCGCTGGTGATCACAGATCATTGACAACTACTGGTTCAGAGGCTCCCAACAGAGAAACGTATTCATACAAGCACGAGTAAAAGCCATCTGGAACAATAGCCACCCGGCCCTCTACTGCTAAGCCTCTTCTCAACAGAGTGCGAACAAGACTATAGACGGACGACAGCTGATATAGAGGTGTTTCAACACAATAATGGCACCTTTCGCTCTTGACCGATACTCTGTATGTGTGTGTGTGTGTGTGTAAGTGACGGAGGTTGGTGGGTGGAGGGGCGGGGGTGTAGGGGAGAAAGTAGTATGAATTATAGGGGTGTCAGGCCAATCTCATTTGCCGCCAACTCCACAGCAACGTCGACAACACTACCAACAACAACACCTACAACAACAACAACAACAACAACCAAATAGACACATTATCAAAATCAAATAACAAACCATACAAAATAACCATCAACAACCCCCTCCAATAAGCAATCCAAAAACAATCCACAAAACCCAGCTCTTACCGCAACACACACTGTGATATCACAACACAATACACAAACACACCACTCACACACTCATCACGACCCAACAAACCACCCCCCGAATCACACCACTACAACCCCCTAAATCAACAACTGCAACCCCGCAAGAACCAACCACAATAACCCAATAACCCCCCTTCCACCCACATGTTAAAGTTTACCACACACACACACACACACACACACAACCGAACACCGGGTTATAACATACTCACTTTTGTACAAGTGAGTCAAAGACTTGACCTTAACAGCGAAACTTGACTGGTCATAAAATAAAAATGATATATGGCTTTTATGAGTCTTATTTTGAATTAAAGTACATAATTAATGTATGCAAATGAAGGCGAGCACAAATGATGTTCATTACTTTTTTTTTGTTTAGCAATATACAGTAACAAATCAAAGTGTGCATGGATGGTTATCAAGGAACATTTGAGGCTGTCAGCATAAGTTCTGATTCTGCACTGTTTTGTATATTGTTTTGTATTGTACACGACCACTTTTGAGTTTTAAAGTTGTTAAATACTTTGTATGACTGGAGAGGCGCTGCAAGACGTGACAGATGTATTACTTTTCGTAATGACATATTTCTTTGTGTAAAATTCGGGCTGCTCTCCTTGGAGAGAGTGCATTGTAGCCACAGTGAAGTGCCACCCTTTTTATTTCTGTTTCTTTTCTTTTAGCAGTGAAGGAGGAGTAGAAATTTTGTCAAATGTCCCATCACACATTCTATAGTGATTGAAGACATTTGAGCTAGTAGGTTGACCAGGGTGAGAAAGAATTTGCATCAGTTATTCTAGTTTTGTGTTGTATTACTGTTTGTCGCAACAGATTTCTCTGTGTGAAATTCGGGCTGGTCTCCGCAGGGAAAGCGTGTCACTTAAGTACACTGACACCCTTATATATTTTTTTCTGTTGTTTTACTATCAAAGTGGATTTTTGTACAGACATTTGCCAGGGACCACCCTAGTTTGTGTTGCCTTATTGGGTCCTTTTACGTGTGCTTAGTGCATGCTGCACACAGGACCTCAGTATACCATTTCATCCAAAAGACCAGCACCCAGACCACCAATCAGTGATAGGAAACTCTAGGGAGAGCTGGACAGTACAAGGTCTTCAGAGAAGCCCCCCTCAGTCAAGTGTTTCGGCCCTTAACTCATTACAAATCCTCAGAAATCCTGGTCTGTATATGGGATTTCAACCTGAGAACACTAACTCACTTTCTAGCACAGTACATTGTGACTAGGCCAGCACTCCATTGGTGATGGTAGTTTGCATGTGGAGATTGGGATACAAGGCAGCCTGGGCAGATGTGAACGGTCAGTGCACACACATACACACACACACACACACGTGTGCGCATGCGCACACACATACACAGAAGAAAAAAAGAAGAAAAGCAGTTTGTTTACACTTCAAGAAAGTGCCGCAAACGTGTATGTGAAGTTCATAATGTTCTGCAGTTTTACCCTCACTACTCCAAATGAAGACAGATCATCTGACTAGTTTACAGGTTAAAACTAACAAAAGCAAAAACGCCACATGCTACTGTGGAGGACTTCTTTCAAATACATATATACTCTTTGAATGTGAGGCCTTCAAACCCTTTTTACCTACATTTTTGTTTGAAGATGTTGATAATTTTGTAGTGCTGTTAAAAATTTCTCACAGTTTGCTTCACAGTCCATTTGGACATTATTTGATTGGGTTTACAGTTAACTTCGTGCTTGGTGCTCACTTGTTTGTATACATGTATATATTCTTTTTTCCCTCATCTAAAATCACGTGCACTATGTGGATAGACAAACAGAAGCGCATGCGCGCGCGCACACACACAAACACACACAAACACACACGCGCGCACACACACACACTCACTCAAAAATGCAGTTGTTTCTCCTTAAAATGTAATATTACCTGAATGTTGTTTCATTTGTTTTTTTTATATGATAATTGATAATGTTTATGTGCATGGTGATCAGGGAAGGGTGTGTCAGTCACTCTTCGTTTTTCTCCTTGATGTTTGTTGACGAGCATTTAAATGAGCCAAATGAAAAATTTCTGTTTTAATTGCTTGAAGCAGACAATGAAGTGTTTTGAAGTTAACTGAATTGAAGTATGTTCTTTCTGGGCACAAACACTTCCATCACACACACACACACACACACACACACTGAATAAAATGACAGAAAAGAAGCTCTTTTATAAGCAATTTGTGCGTACAAATTTTAAATCATAAGTTTACAAAAGCAATTAACATTTACACACACACACTAAAGCTGTTGACTAAAAAAAAAAAAAAAAAAAAAAGACAACACCTCTTACCTATGACTGCAAAAGCAAGAAAAATCATTCAAAATCTTACACAACATGACTGCCCACTGCAAAAAGTTGAAAAACATGAGAGTAAAGTGATGTGCATTTTAGATTAAAATTTGTTTCCCCCACATATGACGGCCTCTCCAGTACACCTTTCACCAATATCCATGATTTTCACCTCAAGATAAAACTGAGTTGTGGCCACAACAGGGCGTGGATGTTCACTTTCATCAGTCACACAGAGGAATGGAGGGGAAGAAATGAGGATACTGCTCACATTTCCACAATCATAATACAGCAAACAATACTGGTGACAACAGGAAAAGCAAAATGGTAACATATCTTGAGAGAATAACACAATATCAATCCATAACCCACAGCTCTGAATCTTGCACACTGTGGAAGGTAAGAGACAAATCTCCAGTCTTGTGGTCCTGAAAACAGTGTGAAGAGCTGAACAGGAACAACAGGATTCACACTTCAACTGGTCCTGAGTGTATGCAACCCAAGCATCTAGAAGTCTTGATGGCCAAATACCTCAATGATCACTGTATTAAGATATGCATATATTTACTGTACAAACATACACACATACATATATTCAAACTGATTGACAGACACTACATCAATGATCATTATATTAAGATATGCATACAGTGATTATACATTCAAACATACATACATACAGATATATTGATAGATATATTCATACACACACATACACATAAATGTGTCTGTTTCTCACTTTTACGAAGGGAAATAACACATGAAGAAATGTATGTGATTGTGTGTATATGTCAACTATGGACATAGTCATAACAAACAGCAACAAAAATGATACAAATAAATCTTTAAAAAGTAAATGAAAGGAAAATCATGAATAAAAGACATTTTCTCATTTTGATTTTATGACAACGATGCGAGCCTCTTTCAATTCTACACTGACAAAAATATGCACTGTTTTACCAATGACTTCTTTCTAAGTTGACTCAAGATATGCATCATTCTCAATAAATATTCAGCAAAAAAAAAAGGGACAAAAAAACATGAGGGCATTTGGCAAAGACTAAGCGCATTCAAGACCAAAGAATGAAAACAAAAATTACCAGAGATAAATATGCACGCATCACAGGACATGCAATGAGACAGACTCGCTCTGGAGAGAGAGAGTCACTGACTTGTGCAATGACAACAAATACTGTGGTCAATACTCTGTTTGATTCCACCCTTGTCAATATTGTGGACCAACAGATTCAGCTCGACACAAAACAGGAACGATCACATGAACACATTTAGCTTGGCACAAAACAGGAACGATCACATTAACACATTCAGCTTGACACAAAACAGGAACGATCACATTAACACATTTAGCTTGGCACAAAACAGGAACGATCACATTAACACATTCAGCTTGACACAAAACAGGAACGATCACATTTAGCTTGGCACAAAACAGGAACGATCACATTAACACATTCAGCTTGACACAAAACAGGAACGATCACATGAACACATTTAGCTCGACACAAAACAGGAACGATCACATGAACACATTTAGCTTGGCACAAAACAGGAACGATCACATTAACACATTTAGCTTGGCACAAAACAGGAACAATCACATGAACACATTTAGCTTGGCACAAAACAGGAACGATCACATGAACAATCACATGAACACATTTAGCTTGGCACAAAACAGGAACGATCACAACAGCGTGCAAACTGATCCATATTCAATACAACCACAGTTCAGTTTTTCAAGGAAACATCACTGCATTTAGACTAATCCATGTGTGTGTGTGTGTGTGTGTGTGTGTATGTATGTATATATATATACATATATATATATATATATACTGCACCACATCTGCTGAGCAGATGCCTGACCAGCAGCATAACCCACAGCCACACATGCTGTTAACAAAGAAAACAAAGAAGAAAAGCAGATTCCTGACTCCATAAACCCAGCACACTGGTCAGGCCTTCAGAGAATAACCTAGTTTAATAATAATCCAAATAATCAGAATAATAATCCTAAAAATTCATTTTGAAAAAAAAAATCAGGTTGAATACTGTATTTTGTGGGGTTTTTTTTTCCCCCCAAAACAGTTCTTATCATTTTAGCATATGATTCATACTGATCAAATGCATGTTCCCAAGGTTACCTTAAACCATGTTATACTGCAGTGAAATTAGAATCCAACTGAACAAGTCAATGAAAGTGCATTTCTATGGAAAATGCCACATAATGTACCAACCTATCTTAAACCATGTTATACTGCAGTGAAATTAGAATCTTACAAAACAAGTCAATGAAAGTGCATTTCTGTGGAAAATGCCACATAATGTACCAACCTACCTTAAACCATGTTATACTGCAGTGAAATTAGAATCTTACAAAACAAGTCAATGAAAGTGCATTTCTGTGGAAAATGCCACATAATGTACCAACCTACCTTAAACCATGTTATACTGCAGTGAAATTAGAATCTTACTAAACAAGTCAGTGAAAGTGCATTTCTGTGGAAAATGCCACAAAATGTATCAACTATGAAGTGTACAACATGAAAACTAAAATAAGAAATTGCATGTAAACTAACAGTGTGTGTTGTTTGTGTGTGTGTGTGTGTGTGTGTGTGAATACCTTTAGGGGGGGGGGGGGGGAAGAAGAAGTCTACAATGGTAAAAACATGGTCAAAATTCCCAAACAAGGTGAAAGTCCTGGGCAGTATCCACCTTGGTTCTTGGAACAATCCACACACATCAGGGGAGTGTATCCCCAACACTTCACCAGAGTTCATTTCATGCCGATCAGCATGAAAATCCAACAGGTCACCCACCATACGCTAAAGTTCTGTGAAGTTTACCACAGTATTTTGGTCCTTCAATCTGTCAAACAATTCATGATTATCATCATTCTGGCTAACTGCCCAGCTTACCACACAGGTCTACATCAGAGCTGAAAACATTTGTTGTTATCGATCCTGCAGAACCTGGGGGGGGGGGGGGGGGGGTGGGGATGAAAAGAAATTAGGGGCAAGTCCAGTCACATTTCATGCATTTAATCCCAGGACATACCACTAACGTCGATCATTCCATCAATTTTTTTTTTTTTTTTTTTTTTACCAGCTCCAACACTAAATGGCAACCACTTGAAACCACAAACATTATAAAGGAAAGACCAGCTGAACCCAGTGCCTAGTCACTGTGCCCCTACACCTCAGGACCACGGGACAATCTATCCAGAGAACAGGTAACATCAACTCCTCCACTGATACATCGCAGCAATAAACGACAACCAAATGAAACCATTTAGAACAAAAGACCAGCCATCACGAAAAAGTAATTCCCCAGAATCCAGAAAGGTTGGGCCCACAGGAACATTCCATTCTGAAGAATGATAACATCACCCCTGTAATCATGCATCAGGCACAGAAACATCACAGGTACTCTCCTTCAAGATTCAACATGTTTTGCAACTAAACTATTCAATCATAGCAAAAGCATACAGTCTGATGTTGATCCTAACATTAGTGGCAAACAATCAGAATCAAACTTAACAAGTATAAACTGATGGTGGAGATACAACAGTTAGTGAAACGGATCTTCGTGTGTCCTCAACAAAATCATGAAGTTCATCATCTGACAGACTATATAATAAACTAAACTGGAATGAATCAATGTTCTGAAATCTTTAATTGTAGAAACTGTATGACGAGATGTAATCACAAGCGATTTCACTTTCAAAAATGATCTTTTCACAACAGAAAATATTTGAACTGTTTCAGCATGCAACATTAACAGAATACACAACACAAAACAGAATATCCAATAAACCAAACATGAAAGGAAAAAGTATAAATATGATTCTGCATGTTGCCTCGTCCATAAAATACAAAGACCATCACCAACATAAAAAAGACTTGGAAATATAGCCATCTTTTTTTTTTTTTCTTTTGAACATCTATTTGACCATTGAAATCAAAACCAAGACTAGTTTCAACTTAATGCTCAGAACATCAACAAAAGTCAAAAAGAGTAGCGTTGGGAATTTCAACAAAAGTTAAAGTAGTAGTGCTGAGAACTTCAACAAAAGTCAAAAAAGCACTTCTACAAACATCAAAAGAGCAAGGTGCTGAAAATTTTCAACAACAAAAAGTCGAAACAAACCTAACACTGAGAACATGGAATCTTAACAACATTCCATAACAACATTCTCACACCAAAAAAAACACCCAAACAAACAAATTGCTCTAATGTAAAGATATCTCTTCAAAACCTCAGCAAAACCAAAAATGAGAAAAACATGAGTGGCAAAATACACAGAGTTGAGTGTTTGTAGGAACAATCAGGAAATCTGGTAGGAAGATTTTGAATCTGGTAGGAACACATGGACTCCAAACCACATCAGCAAACGTACATTTTATCTACAAGGCATACAAACACTTGGGCCTACCTGCAACACAGTGTAATTGCTACCGGCGGCTGTTCATAATCGTTTTCCACTGTCCAGTCACTTACGATCATGCTATGTAGTGGAAAATGAACAATTCTGAAGTTGGCGTAATGTCAAAACAAACTGCGATCAAGCGTAACAAAATACGGCGAAATCATAACAGTTGGGATCTCTGAATACAACTAGGACTGTCAAGGTGGGAGAACAGCCAAGAGGAGAACAGCGACGGGCTCAGTAGAGGGATCACAGCGATGGGCACTGCGAAGGGATCACAGCGATGGGCACTGTGAAGGGATCACAGCGATGGGCACTGTGAAGGGATCACAGCGATGGGCACTGCGAAGGGATCACGGCGATGGGCACTGCGAAGGGATCATGGTGATGGGCACTGTGAAGGGATCACAGCGATGGGCACTGCGAAGGGATCACAGCGATGGGCACTGTGAAGGGATCACAGCGATGGGCAGCGATGGGCACTGTGAAGGGATCACAGCGATGGGCAGCGATGGGCACTGTGAAGGGATCACAGCGATGGGCACTGTGAAGGGATCACAGCGATGGGCAGCGATGGGCACTGTGAAGGGATCACAGCGATGGGCAGCGATGGGCACTGTGAAGGGATCATGGTGATGGGCACTGTGAAGGGATCACGGCGATGGGCACTGCGAAGGGATCACAGCGATGGGCACTGCGAAGGGATCACAGCGATGGGCACTGTGAAGGGATCACAGCGATGGGCAGCGATGGGCACTGTGAAGGGATCACAGCGATGGGCAGCGATGGGCACTGTGAAGGGATCACAGCGATGGGCACTGTGAAGGGATCATGGTGATGGGCACTGTGAAGGGATCACAGCGATGGGCACTGTGAAGGGATCATGGTGATGGGCACAGTGAAGGGATCACGGTGATGGGCACTGTGAAGGGATCACAGCGATGGGCACTGTGAAGGGATCATGGTGATGGGCACTGTGAAGGGACAGCGATGGGCACTGTGAAGGGATCACGGTGATGGGCACTGTGAAGGGATCACAGTGATGGGCACAGTGAAGGGATCATGGTGATGGGCACAGTGAAGGGATCACGGTGATGGGCACAGTGAAGGGATCACGGTGATGGGCACTGTGAAGGGATCACAGCGATGGGCACTGTGAAGGGATCATGGTGATGGGCACTGTGAAGGGATCACAGCAATGGGCACTGTGAAGGGATCACAGCAATGGGCACTGTGAAGGGACCACAGTGATGGGCACTGTGAAGGGATCATGGTGATGGGCACTGTGAAGGGATCATGGTGATGGGCACTGTGAAGGGATCATGGTGATGGGCACTGTGAAGGGATCACGGCGATGGGCACCGTGAAGGGATCATGGTGAAGGGATCATGGTGATGGGCACAGTGAAGGGATCACAGTGATGGGCACAGTGAAGGGATCATGGTGATGGGCACTGTGATGGGCACTGTGAAGGGATCATGGTGATGGGCACTGTGAAGGGATCACGGTGATGGGCACCGTGAAGGGATCACAGCGATGAGCACTGTGAAGGGATCATGGTGATGGGCACTGTGAAGGGATCACGGTGATGGGCACTGTGAAGGGATCATGGTGATGGGCACTGTGAAGGGATCACGGTGATGGGCACTGTGAAGGGATCATGGCGATGGGCACTGTGAAGGGATCATGGTGATGGGCACTGTGAAGGGACCACAGTGATGGGCACTGTGAAGGGATCATGGTGATGGGCACTGTGAAGGGATCATGGTGATGGGCACTGTGAAGGGATCACGGTGATGGGCACTGTGAAGGGATCACGGTGATGGGCACTGTGAAGGGATCATGGTGATGGGCACTGTGAAGGGATCACGGTGATGGGCACTGTGAAGGGATCATGGTGATGGGCACTGTGAAGGGACCACAGTGATGGGCACTGTGAAGGGATCATGGTGATGGGCACTATGAAGGGATCACGGTGATGGGAAGGGATCACGGTGATGGGCACTGTGAAGGGATCATGGCGATGGGCACTGTGAAGGGATCATGGTGATGGGCACTGTGAAGGGATCATGGTGATGGGCACTGTGAAGGGATCACGGTGATGGGCACTGTGAAGGGATCACAGCGATGGGCACTGTGAAGGGATCACAGCAGCATCTGCCTTTTGTGGGCCAGCTGGGCGCGACACAGCATCCAGGTGGCGGTGGCGTGGCGACCCTGCAGAGTGTTGGGGAAGGTCAGGAGGTCATTGACCGTCAGCAGGCCTGACCTGACCTCCACCGGCTCCGTGTGGTAGAGGGGCGTGTCCAGGTTGGTCATCAGCACATCACGCAAACTGCACGGCATATCAACAGACATGTCACACTGAACACATCACATTGACACACACGCCACACTGACACATGTGTCACACTGACACATGCATCACACTGACATGCATGTCACAAAATCATGTCACACAGTCTACATGTCACATGGACACATATCACATGAACACACGCAACATTAACACACGTCACAAAATCTTCATGTTGCCTACTCTGCTCATTATGCTGACACAAGTCACATTGATGCACATCACACTGACACATCTTACACTGATACACAAAACATTGACACACATCACAATGACATCACGTCACACAGTCTGCAGGTCAGATCAACACAATTCATATTGACACACACCACAAAATCATGTCATGCAGTCTGCATGTCACATTGACATGCATCACATTAATACACATCACACTGACATACACACCACACTGATACACATTACATTGACACACATCACAATGTTACACTTAGCTCTGACATACATCACATTGACACATCATATAAGTACACAGGTTGCATCAACATACATGTCACACTGACACAAATCACACTGACACATTTCACAATCAGCGCATCATATGGATACACATGACACATTGACATACACACAGCACACTGACATGACACAATCAGCATATCACATTGATACACGTATTACCTTGAGACATGTCACATTGACACTTGTCATACAACGAGCATGTCAAACACCTCACATCACTACACATGTCACACTGACATATGTCACAAAATCATCAAGTCACGCAGTCTGCACAGCACATCAACACACATCACACAATCAGCATGTCATACTCGCACATGTCACACTGACCTCACACTGACAAAACATCACACTGACACGTCACACTATCAGCACGCCACACTGACATATCTCATACTGATACATCTCACACTGACTCACATCAGATTGACAAACATCGCACTGACATGCACGTCCCATCAAAACACGTTACACTGACACTCATTTTGACAAACATCACATTCACACACACACACCACATTAATAACGTCACACGATCTTCATGTCATGCAGTCTGCTTGCCACATCATCACATGTCATATTGACACACGTCACAATATCAGCATATCACAATGAAACACACGTCACACAATCTCCACGAGACACACGTGACACATTCCAATGATAGCAAAAAGAAAAAGAAAAACATAGTTCTCTTCTTCTGCATTCACGGGCTGCAAAATCCCATGTTCTTAATTTCAGTTTCAGTTTCTCAAAGGGGGCATGACTGTGTTCGGACAAATCCATATTTGCTACATCACATCTGCTAGACAGATACCAGACACCAGAATAACCCAACTTGTCAGTGCATGCATATCATATATTTGTGTACCTATCAGAGCGGATTTCAGTTAACTCTCTCCATATGAACAGCGAAAGAGACGACGTTAACAGCGTTTCACCCCAATTACCATCATCAAAATATTGCAAGCAGAAGGCTCTTATACTGAAGAGGTGAATGTTGACAAAGAATACCACAATTCTGACGACGGAAGCTAAAGGTTGGGTCATTGAGACACCCACTGGACATCCGAGGGGTCTGTGTAGAGGAGATCGAGAAGAGAGGACTGGCTGTACTGAGTGAGTTAAAGAATTTAGTCAAAGGACAATTTAGTTGCCATGGGTTCTTTTTCAGTGCACCAAATACATGCTGCACACAGGTCCTTTGTTTATCATCTCATCTGAATGTCTAGATGCTCAGTTTGATTTTGCAGTCAAACTTGGCAGAAAGGGCTAGATGAGGTTGTGAACCCAGACCCTCAAGAACACTGTGTTGGTAGATTAGTATCTTGACCATTCCGCTACCTTGTTCCTCATGTTCACCCTTGTGTACTAGTGGGCTTCCATGTGCATGACTATTTTTACCCTGTCATGCAGGCAGCCACACTCTATTTTGGGAGGCGCATATCCAGGATATGTTCTTGTTTCCATAGCTCACCGAACGCAGACACGAACTACAGGATACTTAACGTGCGCATTTGATCTTCAGCATGCGTGTACACACACAAAAGAAGTTCAGGCACTCAGCAGATCTGCACATCTTTTGGCCTGTTGACCAGGGGTAAAAACAACAAAAACCTCCACCCTTAACCAACCAGGTGTGCTGCGACTGGGATCTGAACCCAGGAACCTTAGATGCAAGTTCAAGGCATTAAACAAACCAACTAGCTGTTGCACGCTGGTCAGAACAGAAACAAACACCAAAAAGAAAACCAGCAAAAAAACCCAACTCACCTGAAGTTTTCGGGTCGAACGTCGTCGTCCTGAGTGTGTGGCTCTGACAGGTGCAGCATGATGCACTCAAACAGCTGCAGGAGCAACAGCTCCAGATGCTCCACAGACATCTGCTGACACATGCCCTCCACCTCCATCCCCTGCTCCACGCTCAGGTCCTCACGCAGCTCTCTCTCCACGCTGTCAAAGGCGTCCTGACACAGGACAGGGACAGGGTCACAGCAAAACAACAATGTTTTGAAGAATTATCTATCATCACTCTGGCAAATTTCTGAATCTCTGAATCAAAGTCCTGCTGGTCATCTCTACGTTTGATTGATCACGTTTTTTGTTGTAACGAGCATGCCTTTTATCCTGTTATAGGAATGTTTGAGAGAGTTACACCTTACTCTCAATGAGTCCAATCTTTAGTCTTCTTCCTTTTAACCTCTGCCATTATTTTATGTCTCTTTCTGTTTCAGTCATCCCATTACACCTTCCTATCACCATCCTTCACCCCTGATCCCCACACGCACACACACACATGCTACATTTTTATTACGTCTAATATTACTTAACAGTGAAACAATGTTAAACAACAACAACAACAAAAATGAAAGAAAGCATAATCTATGCAAAACCCACAACACATATAGACTTCAACTCTTCATGACTGGTTTATCATCTATACACAAACTGGTTTATTGTCAACACACTGGTTAGGTTATCATTTATAAACGGGCTGGCTTATTGACTATACACAGTTTATTGTCTGTAGAGACAGGTTTATTGTCAGGCTCTGTGAGGGAGACAGGGAGGGTTTTCTGTGTGGGAGACAGGGAGGATTTTCTGTGCGGGAGACTGGGAGGGGAGACAGGAAGGGTTTAGTGTGAGGGAGATAGGGAGGGTTTTCTGAGGGAGACAGGGAGGGTGTTCTGTGAGGGAGACAGGGAGGGTTATTTCTGTGAGGGAGACAGGGAGGGTGTTCTGTGAGGGAGACAGGGAGGGTGTTCTGTGAGGGAGACAGGGAGGGTGTTCTGTGAGGGAGACAGGGAGGGTGTTCTGAGGGAGACAGGGAGGGTGTTCTGAGGGAGACAGGGAGGGTGTTCTGTGAGGGAGACAGGGAGGGTGTTCTGAGGGAGACAGAGAGGGTGTTCTGAGGGAGACAGGGAGGGTGTTCTGAGGGAGACAGGGAGGGTGTTCTGAGGGAGACAGAGAGGGTGTTCTGAGGGAGACAGGGAGGGTGTTCTGAGGGAGACAGAGAGGGTGTTCTGAGGGAGACAGGGAGGGTGTTCTGAGGGAGACAGGGAGGGTGTTCTGTGAGGGAGACAGGGAGGGTTTAGTGTGAGAGACAGGGAGGGTTTAGTGTGAGGGAGACAGGGAGGGTTTAGTGTGAGGGAGACAGGGAGGGTGTTCTGAGGGAGACAGGGAGGGTGTTCTGTGAGGGAGACAGGGAGGGTGTTCTGAGGGAGACAGGGAGGGAGACAGGGAGGGTGTTCTGTGAGGGAGACAGGGAGGGAGACAGGGAGGGTTATTTCTGTGAGGGAGACAGGGAGGGTGTTCTGAGGGAGACAGGGAGGGAGACAGGGAGGGTGTTCTGAGGGAGACAGGGAGGGAGACAGGGAGGGTGTTCTGAGGGAGACAGGGAGGGAGACAGGGAGGGTGTTCTGAGGGAGACGGAGGGTGTTCTGAGGGAGACAGGGAGGGAGACAGGGAGGGTGTTCTGAGGGAGACAGGGAGGGTGTTCTGTGAGGGAGACAGAGAGGGTGTTCTGAGGGAGACAGGGAGGGTGTTCTGTGAGGGAGACAGAGAGGGTGTTCTGAGGGAGACAGGGAGGGTGTTCTGAGGGAGACAGGGAGGGTGTTCTGTGAGGGAGACAGGGAGGGTGTTCTGAGGGAGACAGGGAGGGTGTTCTGAGGGAGACAGGGAGGGTGTTCTGAGGGAGACAGGGAGGGTGTTCTGTGAGGGAGACAGGGAGGGTGTTCTGTGAGGGAGACAGGGAGGGTGTTCTGTGAGGGAGACAGGGAGGGTGTTCTGTGAGGGAGACAGGGAGGGTGTTCTGTGAGGGAGACAGGGAGGGTGGAGTGTTCTGAGGGAGACAGGGAGGGTGTTCTGTGAGGGAGACAGGGAGGGTGTTCTGTGAGGGAGACAGGGAGGGTGTTCTGTGAGGGAGATAGGGAGGGTGTTCTGAGGGAGACAGAGAGGGTGTTCTGTGAGGGAGACAGAGAGGGTGTTCTGAGGGAGATAGGGAGGGTGTTCTGTGAGGGAGACAGAGAGGGTGTTCTGAGGGAGATAGGGAGGGTGTTCTGTGAGGGAGACAGAGAGGGTGTTCTGAGGGAGACAGGGAGGGTGTTCTGTGAGGGAGACAGAGAGGGTGTTCTGAGGGAGACAGGGAGGGTGTTCTGTGAGGGAGACAGGGAGGGTGTTCTGTGAGGGAGACAGAGAGGGTGTTCTGTGAGGGAGACATGGAGGGTGTTCTGTGAGGGAGATAGGGAGGGTGTTCTGTGAGGAAGACAGGGAGGGTGTTCTGTGAGGGAGATAGGGAGGGTGTTCTGTGAGGGAGACAGGGAGGGTGTTCTGAGGGAGACAGGGAGGGTGTTCTGAGGGAGAAATGGAGGGTGTTCTGTGAGGGAGACAGGGAGGGTGTTCTGAGGGAGACATGGAGGGTGTTCTGTGAGGGAGACAGGGAGGGTGTTCTGAGGGAGACAGGGAGGGTGTTCTGTGAGGGAGACATGGAGGGTGTTCTGTGAGGGAGATAGGGAGGGTGTTCTGTGAGGGAGACAGGGAGGGTGTTCTGAGGGAGACAGGGAGGGTATTCTGAGGGAGACATGGAGGGTGTTCTGTGAGGGAGATAGGGAGGGTGTTCTGTGAGGGAGACAGGGAGGGTGTTCTGAGGGAGACAGGGAGGGTGTTCTGTGGGAGACAGGGAGGGTGTTCTGAGGGAGACAGAGAGGGTGTTCTGTGGGAGACAGGGAGGGTGTTCTGTGAGGGAGACAGGGAGGGTGGAGTGTTCTGAGGGAGACAGGGAGGGTGTTCTGTGAGGGAGACAGGGAGGGTGTTCTGTGAGGGAGACAGGGAGGGTGGAGTGTTCTGAGGGAGACAGGGAGGGTGTTCTGTGAGGGAGACAGGGAGGGTGTTCTGTGAGGAAGACAGGGAGGGTGTTCTGAGGGAGACAGGGAGGGTGTTCTGTGAGGGAGACAGGGAGGGTGTTCTGTGAGGGAGACAGGGAGGGTGTTCTGTGAGGGAGACAGGGAGGGTGTTCTGTGAGGGAGACAGGGAGGGTGTTCTGTGAGGGAGACAGGGAGGGTGTTCTGAGGGAGATAGGGAGGGTGTTCTGTGAGGAAGACAGGGAGGGTGTTCTGAGGGAGACAGAGAGGGTGTTCTGTGAGGGAGGCAGGGAGGGTGTTCTGTGAGGGAGATAGGGAGGGTGTTCTGAGGGAGACAGGGAGGGTGTTCTGTGAGGGAGATAGGGAGGGTGTTCTGTGAGGGAGACAGAGAGGGTGTTCTGTGAGGGAGACAGGGAGGGTTATTTCTGTGAGGGAGACAGGGAGGGTGTTCTGTGAGGGAGACAGGGAGGGTGTTCTGTGAGGGAGATAGGGAGGGTGTTCTGAGGGAGACAGGGAGGGTGTTCTGTGAGGGAGATAGGGAGGGTGTTCTGTGAGGGAGACAGGGAGGGTGTTCTGAGGGAGATAGGGAGGGTTATTTCTGTGAGGGAGACAGGGAGGGTGTTCTGTGAGGGAGACAGGGAGGGTGTTCTGTGAGGGAGGCAGGGAGGGTGTTCTGTGAGGGAGATAGGGAGGGTGTTCTGAGGGAGACATGGAGGGTGTTCTGTGAGTGAGGCAGGGAGGGTGTTCTGTGAGGGAGGCAGGGAGGGTGTTCTGTGAGGGAGACAGGGAGGGTGTTCTGTGAGGGAGACAGAGAGGGTGTTCTGAGGGAGACAGGGAGGGTGTTCTGAGGGAGACAGGGAGGGTGTTCTGTGAGGGAGACAGGGAGGGTGTTCTGTGAGGGAGACAGGGAGGGTGGAGTGTTCTGAGGGAGACAGGAAGGGTGTTCTGTGAGGGAGACAGGGAGGGTGTTCTGAGGGAGACAGGGAGGGTGTTCTGTGAGGGAGACAGGGAGGGTGTTCTGTGAGGGAGACAGAGAGGGTGTTCTGAGGGAGACAGGGAGGGTGTTCTGTGAGGGAGACAGGGAGGGTGTTCTGTGAGGGAGACAGAGAGGGTGTTCTGAGGGAGACAGGGAGGGTGTTCTGAGGGAGACAGAGAGGGTGTTCTGAGGGAGACAGGGAGGGTGTTCTGTGAGGGAGACAGAGAGGGTGTTCTGTGAGGGAGGCAGGGAGGGTGTTCTGTGAGGGAGACAGAGAGGGTGTTCTGAGGGAGACAGGGAGGGTGTTCTGAGGGAGGCAGGGAGGGTGTTCTGAGGGAGACAGGGAGGGTGTTCTGAGGGAGACAGGGAGGGTGTTCTGAGGGAGGCAGGGAGGGTGTTCTGTGAGGGAGACAGGGAGGGTGTTCTGAGGGAGACATGGAGGGTGTTCTGTGAGGGAGACAGGGAGGGTGTTCTGAGGGAGACATGGACCTGGTGATGGGCGGCCAGGATGACAGCTCTCTGGTGACACAGCACCAGCCACAGGGACTGCACGTGGGTCAGCTGACACAGCTGCTTGGCCTGCAACACACACACACACACATACACACACACACACACACATATACATATAGATAGATGCAGCTACACATGCATACATATCACATACATATACATACATACATACACATACATATATAGATATAGATATAGATAGATATAGATAGATATATATATATATATATATATATATATATATATATATATATATATATATATATATATATATACACACATACAGAGAGATAGATTAGATAATATACACATGCATACATATCACAAACATATATATATATATATATATATATATATATATATATACAGACACACACACGTACACGTACACACTCACAGACACATACACCACCCGCCATGCAGACTGCACATGGGTCAGTTGATTCAGCTGTTGGGCCTACAACACACAAACACACTCTGCACACACAAATGTGGGTGTGTTTATGTGTGTGTGTGTCTCTCACTTTCTCTGTCTTTATGTATAAATACCACACACACACACACACACACACACACACACACACACAGATGTACTCCAACATATACAAATATATGTACACACACACACTCAAATACACACACTCTCTCTCACACACACACAAAGAAAGACACACACACACACACACACACACACACACACAGAGCACCAACCATAGAGACTGCATGCATGTCAGTTGACACAGCTGTTGAGCATGTAACATAAGAAGGAGGGAGTGAGAGAGAGATCACCTCTCACTGAACACAGCAGAAGCCAAACTGACCTTGCGGCTGAAGATGGTGCGCGTCATCTTGAGGGCCTTGGTCATGAAGTCATGGAGGTAGGTGGCCGGAGCGCCCCCTAGGGCCTTGAGGAAGGACAGCGCCGTGTTGAGGTTGTCGATGGACTGGCAGATGTCGGGCAGGTCACGCAGGTCCTCCACGATCTGTCGGCGCTCGGCAGGACTCAGACACTCCTGAAACAATGCACATATGGCAAGATGGGCTGTGATCGCTGAGTGGTTAGAACACTGCACTGCTAACAGGAGCAAGGTGGCAGAATGGTTAAGACGCTCAGCTGCCAATACAGAGAATACGTGAGGGTGTGGGTTCGAATCCCGCTCTCGCCCTTTCTCCCAAGTTTGACTGGAAAATCAACACGCATTTGGCGCACCGAAAAAGAAACCATGGCAATGAGAGTGTTGTCCTATGGCAAAATTATGTAAAAAGAAATCTACTATGATGGGTAAACAAATATATAAGTATACGCTCAAGGCCTGACAAACATGTTGGGCTATCCTGCTGGTCAGGCATCTGCCTAGCAGATGTGGTGTAGCGTATATGGATTTGTCTGAACACAGTGATGCCTCCTTGAGAAACTGAAACTTCTAACCCTCAGGTCCTGGGTTCACTGATGCCAAACCCTGTCAAGTGTTTGTAGGAACAATACGGAAATTTGGAAGTCCTGAACATATTGAATTTGGTGAGGAACACTCAGACTCCGACACATCGGCAAATGTACATTTTATCTACAAGGCATACAAACATTTGGGCATACCTGCAACATGGTGTAACTGCTATGATTAAGCTGACTGGTCCACTCAATGCTGTTTCAATGTAAACACGCACACGATTAGCTGAGCATCATCATGTGAGACCAAGGTGAGACCCTGGCCTCATAATCAATAGGTCTGGAGCATCTGGGATTAATAATGCTACAACAGGAAAGCATGTGACCATGCAATGTAGTTGAAAATGAACTTGTCGAAACAATTTTGATGTTGGCGTAACGTTGAAAAACTACGATCGAGCGTAACAAAATACAGTGAAATCATAACAAAGGGCATCTCTGTGGGTCTGAATCCTAGCTGTGCTCAGTATGTTGAGGGTGGAGATATTTACCATTATTCCTCCCTGGTCAACGTATGTGCAGAACTTCAAGTGCCCCAACCCTTTTGTGTTTAAATGCATGCAGAATATCAAATATGCACAATAAGGATCCGATAATCCATGTGGTGGCAGTCCCCACACTGGGGGGAACGCACACACACACACACAAAATGAAATAAAATATAAAACGACAAAAAAGATATGAAAATACACACAATAAGGACACAAGCTACACTGTTTAAAACTGCATTGTGAATGTGTAGTCAAATAATGTGTAGTGATGGCCTAGAGCTAACGTGTCCGTCAAGGAAGCAAGAGAATCTGAGTGTGCTGGTTCGAATCATGGCTCAGTCGCCAATATTTTCTCCCCCTCCACTAGACCTTGAGTGGTGGTCTGGACACTAATCATTTGGATGAGATGATAAACCGAGGTCCCGTGTGCAGCATACACGTAATGCACGTAAAGAACCCACTGCAACAAAATGGTTGTTCCTGAAAAAACTCTGTAGAAAAATCCACTTCTGTAGGAAAAACAAAACAAAAAAATGCACACAGGAAAAAAAAAGAAAAAAAAAGGGTGGCACTCGCAGTGTAGCGACACGCTCTCCCTGGGGAGAGCAGCCCGAAATTCACAAAGAGAAATCTGTTGTGACAAAAAAGAGAAATACAAAATAAAATACAAAGTAATGGTGAAGAGGGAGAGCTGTCAAACTGATGAATTTTTTCTCTGACAGACATACATACCTGTGGTATTTTCTGTATGAACCTGTGGTATTTTTTCTCTGACAGTTTCTCTGACAGACATACGTACCTGTGGTATTTTTTCTCTGACAGACATACATACTTGTGGTATTTTCTGTATGAACCTGTGGTATTTTTTCTCTGACAGTTTCTCTGACAGACATATGTACCTGTGGTATTTTTTCTCTGACAGACATACATACCTGTGGTATATTCTGTATGAACCTGTGGTATTTTTTCTGACAGACATACATACCTGTGGTATTTTTTCTCTGAATGACATACATACCTGTGGTACTTTTTCTCTGTGTTTTTTTTTCTCTGAATGACATACATACCTGAGGTATTTTTTCTCTGTCAGACATACATACCTGTGGTACTTTTTCTCTGAATGACATACATACCTGTGGTACTTTTTTCTCTGTGGTATTTTTTCTCTGAATGACATACATACCTGAGGTATTTTTTCTCTGTCAGACATACATACCTGTGGTATTTTTTCTCTGAATGACATACATACCTGTGGTATTTTTTTCTCTGAATGACATACATACATGAGGTATTTTCTCTCTGAATGACAAACATACCTGAGGTATTTTTTGAATGACAAACATACCTGTGGTATTTTTTCTCTGACAGCCTTGAACAGTCGGGAGCTAGTGGTGTCAGCACGGTACACCATGGTTTCCACCTGAACACACAGGTAGACACACACACACACATTAATGGACATGTTAACGCACCTGGTCAGCTCTGCCTGTAGAGCACTACGCTGTTTCTGCTTCAGTTTCAGGGATGTGTCAAAGTATGAGGATTGATCCATACATGAAACACCACATCCGCAAGCTTAAAAAAAAGCAGAAAAAAAAAAGCTACAAACTTTTTTGATGGAGCAAATGGCTGATCTTCCTACAAACCACACAAACGCTGCCTTCAAGGCAAGATAAAAATGGCCATGCATTTTAAAGCCCACTTGTAGAAGTTGCAGCCGACAAACACTGAAGGAGACAATGAAGAAGACAAGATTTGAATTGCATTTTACTGAATGAAATTATTTTCTGAGAGTAATAGAGGAAGCAAGATAACGTGTGGGTTTTTTTCTTACAGCTCTTGACTGGGAAACAATCAAAGAAAGAAAGAAAGAAAGAATGAAGAAGAGGAAGAAAAGGAGGAAAAAGAAGAAGAATGAAACAATAAAGAAGAAGAACAGAGAACATGAAAAAGAAACAAAACAAAATGAAACAATTTTTATTGAAGAAGAAACAACAGAATAAGAAGCAGTAGAAGCAGCAGCAGCAGAAAATGAATAAGTAGAAGGAGAAGACAAAGAAGAAGATGATGCTGAAGAAGAAGAAGAAGAAGAAGAAGAAGAAGAAGAAGAAGAAGAAGAAGAAGAAGAAGAAGATAAAGAAGAAGATGCAAAATAAGAACAAGAAGAAGATGAAGAAGTAGAAGAAGGAGAAGACAAAGAAGAAAACAGAATAAGAAGAAGAAAAAGAAGAAGAAGATGCAGAAAAAGATGCAGAAGAAGAACAAGAAGAAGATGAAGATGAAGAAGTAGAAGAAGAAGCAGCAGCAGCAGAAGAAGAAGAAAACGATGAAGAAGATGATGACAAAGAACAACAACAAGACAAAGAAGAAGACTAAAGACAAAGCGGAAGAAAAAGAGGAAAACACAAAGAAGTAGACAGAGGACGATGAAGAAGAAGACAACGAAGAAGAAGACGATGAAGAAGACAATGAAGAAGAAGACAACGAAGAAGGCGATGAAGAAGAAGACAACGAAGAAGAAGACGATGAAGAAGACAATGAAGAAGAAGACAACGAAGAAGACAACGAAGAAGAAGACGACGAAGAAGAAGACAACGAAGAAGAAGACGATGAAGAAGAAGACAACGAAGAAGGCGATGAAGAAGAAGACAACGAAGAAGAAGACGACGAAGAAGAAGACAACGAAGAAGAAGACGACAAAGAAGAAGACTCACAGGGAACTGTCCCACGGGGGACCTCTCCACCCTGGCCTTGCACTGCAGCAGGGTGTCCTGGAGCTGTTGCTGGAAGGCCTCAAAGTCGTACTCCAGCCGTGCCACCCTCCCCACCATCAGGCTGTAGTTGGAGTGCGACAGCACCATGGGAAGCAAGTCACGCTCCACCGAGCAGCCCACCAGGTGTCGCTCCGTCACCGCTCGCACAGGAACCTCGGGGAGTCTGTGGATGTTTGACATGCACGAGTTCAGGCTCAATTTCAAGGAGGTGTCAAAGCGTATGATGATGATGATGATGTTGATGAGGATGATGATGATGCGGATTCTGGACGTTTGACATGCACCAGTTAAGGTTCAGTTTCAAGGAGAGGTGTAAAAGCGTGATGATGATGATGATATGAATACTTATATAGCACCTATCCTCATTCGGAGACCAAGCTCTAAGTGCTTTACAAACAGAAAGAGGGTAGGCCTACTGACTAAACAGCAAAATGTTTACATGGCATGGCCGTTCTGTCTGTGGGATTCGATGATAATGATATGGATACTTATACAGCGCCTATCCTCGGTCAGAGACTAAGATCTACGTGCTTTACAAACACGGAGTCACAAATATATATATATGCATGCACTCAAGGCCTAACTAAGCGTGTTGGGTTATGCTGCTGGTCAGGCATCTGCCTGTCAAGATGTGGTGTAGCATATATTGATTTGTCTGAATGCAGTGACATCTCCTTGAGAGAAACTGAAACAGTGAAATATATGGATTTGTCCAAATGCTGTGACATCTCCTCAAAAGAAACTGAAACAGTGAAATATATGGATTTGTCCAACGCAGTGACGTCTCCTTGAGAGAAACTGAAACAGTGAAATATATGGATTTGTCCGAATGCTGTGACATCTCCTCAAAAGAAACTGAAACAGTGAAATATATCGATTTGTCAGAACGCAGTGACTTCTTTTTTCAGAGTCTGCCCAAAAAAGTAGTGCGAATTCTTTAATTGGGAATATCATGGAGCTGAGTTGATGCAGCTCAATTTCTGTGGTATCTTTGGACTCCAGAGGTCACAACCTATGCAAAAAGATGTGCTACAAACATTATCCTGACATGTCCATTTCATGCAGCTCAATTTCTGTGGTATCTTTGGACTCCAGACGTCACAACCTATGCAAAAAGATGTGCTACGAACATTATCCTGACATGTCCATTTCATGCAGCTCAATTTCTGTGGTATCTTTGACTCCAGAGGTCACAACCTATGCAAAAAGATGTGCTACAAACATTATCCTGACATGTCCATTTCATGCAGCTCAATTTCTGTGGTATCTTTGACTCCAGAGGTCACAACCTATGCAAAAAGATGTGCTACAAACATTATCCTGACATGTCCATTTCATGCAGCTCAATTTTTGTGGTATCTTTGGACTCCAGAGGTCACAACCTATGCAAAAAGATGTGCTACGAACATTATCCTGACATGTCCATTTCATGCAGCTCAATTTTTGTGGTATCTTTTGACTCCAGAGGTCACAACCTATGCAAAAAGATGTGCTACAAACATTATCCTGACATGTCCATTTCATGCAGCTCAATTTTTGTGGTATCTTTGGACTCCAGACGTCACAACCTATGCAAAAAGATGTGCTACAAACATTATCCTGACATGTCCATTTCATGCAGCTCAATTTTTGTGGTATCTTTTGACTCCAGACGTCACAACCTATGCAAAAAGATGTGCTACAAACATTATCCTGACATGTCCATTTCATGCAGCTCAATTTCTGTGGTATCTTTGGACTCCAGAGGTCACAACCTATGCAAAAAGATGTGCTACAAACATTATCCTGACATGTCCATTTCATGCAGCTCAATTTCTGTGGTATCTTTTGACTCCAGAGGTCACAACCTATGCAAAAAGATGTGCTACAAACATTATCCTGACATGTCCATTTCATGCAGCTCAATTTCTGTGGTATCTTTGGACTCCAGAGGTCACAACCTATGCAAAAAGATGTGCTACAAACATTATCCTGACATGTCCATTTCATGCAGCTCAATTTCTGTGGTATCTTTGGACTCCAGAGGTCACAACCTATGCAAAAAGATGTGCTACAAACATTATCCTGACATGTCCATTTCATGCAGCTCAATTTCTGTGGTATCTTTGGACTCCAGACGTCACAACCTATGCAAAAAGATGTGCTACAAACATTATCCTGACATGTCCATTTCATGCAGCTCAATTTTTGTGGTATCTTTGGACTCCAGAGGTCACAACCTATGCAAAAAGATGTGCTACAAACATTATCCTGACATGTCCATTTCATGCAGCTCAATTTTTGTGGTATCTTTGGACTCCAGAGGTCACAACCTATGCAAAAAGATGTGCTACAAACATTATCCTGACATGTCCATTTTTCACCCATTTTTCAGGGCGTGACCTGAAAAAACAGTGCAAAATTTCAAATCCAGCTATCTTGGAATGATTTCATGCAGGTCAGTTTATGTAGTATTTCTGGACTCAGGAGGTCAAAAACTATACAGAAAGATGTGCTACACACATTATCCCAACACATCCATTTTTCACCCATTTTTCAGGGCGTGACCTGAAAAAATAGAGCAAAATTAAAAAAAAACAATGTCACTGACTTCTGCCGGAGGATGGCAGAGTAGCTGTCCAGGAAGTCGTTGTGTTGGCCCAGAATGAACTGCAGGAAGACGTAGGAGCACAGCCCTGTGCCCTGCATTGACGGCAGTAACACCGCCAGGGGGCTCTCCTCCGAGATGGTAGCGTTGTGGAACTCCTCAGGGAGCGACACCATCACACCCTCAATCGGGGCCACGCACTCTGCACAAACACACCCATTATTTGTCAAAAAATCATCTGTTAGAGAGGCTTCGTCCTATGCTGGTAGTGTTTTTGTACTCCTCAGACAGAAAAACCACACCCTCAATCAGGGCCAAACACTGCACAAACACATCCGTTATTTATCGTAACATCATCTGTCAATGAGGGAGGGACAGCCTTCATGACTCAAGAGTGATTCCTTTTGATCTAAAATACAAAAACAAAATCTAAAGTAGATGGAGAGCGTAAAGGGTGTTACCAGTACTCACTGAGTAAGTCTTTTTGTTGTTTTTTTACTCATGAAAATCATCCACATTAGTGTATAGAAATTTGAAGAAAAAAGTGTTAAAAAAACTAAATGTGTAATATACATATAATTACCCATAAGAATTATACACAAATGTTGAACTGTTTTAAAATAAATTTTCCATATCTTTTTTTTCTTCTCCCAATTCCTGTACCATACTTATGTCATATGTACTTACAAATGCACTTAGAGCTGCAAGGTAAGCTCTATATCAATACATATACGATTAGTATTATGTATGACTAAGAGAAAAACACCATGAAAAGACTTACGGTAGCCGATGAGATGTTCCTTGACAATTTCCCAGGCTTTGGAAAAATTGCTCAGCAGCTGTTCCAATCCTGTATGCTCTGTGCCATGAAAACATCATTTTTTTAACATCCACATGATAATTTTGCATTTTAACAGATCAAAATCAATACATATTTGGTATCTGACTACTGTAATCTTTAAAGACCAAAGTGAAAACCTACACAGCAAATTTTACTGGATTTAATTAAGGTAATTTTCAAAAGATTAAAATGAAAATGTGTAAGACCATGTCAACGCATTTCACTGAGGTAATTTCAAAGCCCAAAATGAATAAGTTCATAGCGGTGTTACTGTGTTTCATAAAGAACACTTGAAAGACCAAAGTGAAAACGTATTAAGAATTTTTTTGCATTGTGCCAAGGTGATTCTAAAAGGTAGCAATGAAAATGTAAATACAACAATTTTGCTGTATTTCACCTGGGTAATTTTGAATGTCAAAATTGTTAACGTATATCACTAAAATAATACCAAAGGTCAACATGAACAAGCTTAATCATTGAAAAAAAAAACTACTGTATATGTGTCGACACACACTGTCCATCTGCCTTCATCTTCACCTCTTTTTTTTTTTTTTTTGCTTCATTTTTTTTTTTTTTTAAATAAAATACACAAATATCATCAAGAATACATCCAGAATGCAAGACAACATTAGGAATGCTTACGTAACATCATGAATACACAGATAACATCAATCTGAGTAAAATAAATTACATAATCATTTACTAAGGTGTACTGTTAAGCAGAATTATAGTCTTAAGTCAAAATTTGTGTGTGTGTGTGTGTGTGTGTGTGTGTGTGTGTGTGTGTGTGTGTGTTTTAAATTGGTTGTGTATGACAAGAACAAATCAGGGTACATTTATTATCACACAAATGAAACATGTCGCAAAATATTGCAATGCGAGGAGATGGAAAACCCCATTCTGTGTTCCCTCCCTAATCATCAACTGATTAGTCAATTAATCAAGGGCATAATATATGACTGCCATGCTAAATAGCATATTTCCTTAGAGATGACGACAAATACTTTTCTTGCCTGAACCTTATTTTCAAAGAATTACCCTTTGCCAAGCCTATTTTATGTTCAGAAACAACTATTTACTATGGTATGTTTTGGTCACAGAGGGTAATAACTGTTTTGTTTATATATATATATATATATATATATATATTTTTTTTTTTTTTTTTTTTTTTAATAAAGAATTCTAGCATGCAAACTGCTTCAAGAAAGTATAATGATACAACCTATACTTTCCAGAAAGGAAAATGGACACACATTTCCATTACAA
This sequence comes from Babylonia areolata, assembly GCF_041734735.1. NCBI lineage: Eukaryota > Metazoa > Mollusca > Gastropoda > Neogastropoda > Buccinidae > Babylonia > Babylonia areolata. The sequence continues at coordinate 50,884,368 of NC_134898.1, forward strand.
TTTCACATGAATTTAATGAATCTGCAACAGGAACATTCTTCCTACAATGATGCGGACAGAAATTTTCCTCCTGTGGCACTTTTTTTTTTCTTTTTTTTTTTTAACTCCGGAAGGGGATGGGTGTTTCTGTCCTGCAGCACTCAAGGGAGTTAACAATGCTTCCTTCACCTTTCTTGTTCAGCACCTCCTCCACAGAGAGAGTGGCCGCCTCTGCCCGGTCCAGACGTCGGTGGAGCTGCATCATCAGCCGTCGCTGGCCTCGCAGGATGGCTGGCACGTAGTGCAGGGCCTCCACTATGTGGCGCTGTCCACAGAGCATAAATAGTGTAGGTTTGTGTGCGTATGTACAGATACAACAGTAATTAGTGTCTGATAATAATAATTAAAAAAAATTACAAAATTTTAAAAGTCGTGGCAGTTCATTGTGGTCCAAAGATGACACAGTTTGTGTTGTCAGTGATGAAAGTGAAAGTTGCTCCACAGTTCAAGGCTGGAGGCACACAGGCACCTGCAGTCTGTTGTCTGGGGAGGGGCAGACGCTGCTGTGTGACGTCTGTTTCTTGCAGTCGTGAGACGTTGTCGTCGGTTCTCTTCAAAGTCAGCCATCATTCTGGAAATGAGCTACCTCCACCCTGGTTCAGGTTCGCATGGCTCAATCCTGCTCAAATTGAAGTATGAGATGATAAACCAAACTCCTGTGTGCAGCACAAACTTGGCTCACTGAAAAAGAACCCATGGCAATGACTGTGGTGTCGTCTGGCAAATTTCTGAAGAAATCCACTCTGATAGGTATACAAAGATATAAATGCATGAACTCAAGGCCTGACTAAGTCTGTTGGATTATGCAGCTGGTCAGGCATCTGCCTTGCAGATGTGGTGTAGCGTATACAGATTTGTTTGAATGGAGTGACGTCCCCTTGAGAAAGTGAAACTGACAGTCTGATGCCTTTCTGCCGAAGGACCTTCACTCTCTGTCTTCCAGTGCTTGCCTGGCCTTTTGAATTCTGGATGTGATCTCTTCATCCGCTGAACTGTCTGCAGAGGTTGTGCTGCCAAGATATTTGAAGTTTCCTACATACTTCCGCTGGACTCCATCAGTGGTGATGACAATGACGAATATAATGACATAATAACTGAAAATAACTGAATTACAACAACAATAATAATTACAAGTAATAAAGAAACAAACAAGGACCAGCTGCCATGGCCAAGTGGTTAGCGTTGCAGACTGATGGCTGAGAGGACGCGGGTTCGAATCCCAGCGGAGGTGGGTTTTTTTGGCCCGTGGCCGGCTCCTACCCAGAGTTGAGTGTGCTGTGGGCTTAAATGGAGAGACTGGGACCACACAGTCAAGTGTCATCCACTTCAAGGATGCATCTTTGGGTGTGTTGCTCTAATTACCTGACCAACATTGCAAGTGTCTGTATCTCTCGGGCCTGGTTAACACCGGGATATCATTATGACAGGAAGCCTTGTCATGCAGTCCCAAACCAAAATGGACCTCCACAGCAACATCGTTATCGTCATCATCATCCTCCTCCTCCATCATCATCAATATAAACAAAACAGTCTCAAAGTCTGTGGCCTTTCATGCCCTGCTCTCATGGTGACCTCAGTTTCGATACCCCTCCACTTCTGTGCTTGGGGTGAGTCCTGTCAGTGTCTTCAGTGTCGGCAGATTCATGGGGGGCTGTTGTTTGCGGGATGTGGTGGCGGTCTCCACTCTGGGAGGGAAGCTCACTCAGTCTGGTTCCACGACTAAGCCATTATTGTCGTTAATAGGGGGCTTAGTAGGTGGTGTCCTAAGTGCGTTGAATCAGAACAGGCACCACTGAACACCACCAAAGTGACTCAGCAGCAGTGCAGGGTCTCCTCTGGTGTGTGGCTTCCTGGCGACCTAACATCGATGGTTCCCTGCGGACTGCCGATGCTAGAACTGTGACGAACGAACCTGGGTGTGGCCGTTTATGGGAGAATCTAAATGAGCAGCGTGGGAGTAATGCCACTGAAATGGCACAGATGATGGGGCAGAAAAAAAAGAAAAAAAGAAACAAACAAGTAACAATACCAACAAAACAAAATATTCTACCAGCACACCTGTTCTTTGAAAAGCCAGATGACGGGAAAGACATAATAATTATGACAATGATAACAATAACACTAATAGATAGAGCAGTAAACAAACAAACAAATCACAATACCAAAAGCAAACAATCATAATCTTCCAGCACACCTGTTGCTTGAAGAGCCGGACAACAATGAAAGAATAATAATAATAATGATTGAAAAAATATAAAGAAAACAAGTGACAACACCAACAACAAACAAGTATATTTTCCCAGCACACCTGTTGTCTTGTGAGCCAGAGGACATGGACAAAATGATGATAATGACAACAATAATACTAATAATAAAACAAAACAAAAAAACAAACAAACAAGTAACAACACCAATAACAAGCAACATTTTTCTTCCTGCATTCCTGTTGTACTCGTGAGCCAGAGGTCGTGGAAGGAATAACAATCATGATAATAATAACAATAATTATGGTTATAATAAAACAGTAAACAAACAAACGAGACACAATACCAATAGCAAACAATCATATTCTTCCAGGACACCTGTTGTTTGAAGAGCCAGATGACACTAAAAGAATAATAATGATAATAAAGAAAATTATAGGAAAAACAACAACAAAAACCCAACAAAACAATTTTAAAAAAAAGTCACAACACCAATAACAAACGACTATATTTTTCCAGCACGCCTGTTGTTTGAAGAGCCAGACGACACTGAAAGAATAATAATAAAATATACATATATATAATAATGATAATAATAATAGTAATAACAACAACAAAAAGTAACAACATCAATAACAAACAACTATATTCTTCCAGCACAGCTGTTGTTTTGGGGAGCCAGACGACAGGGAAGGAATAATAATAATACCAACACTAATAACAACAACCACAATAACAATAATAAACTAACAAATACACCAACAAACAAGTCACAGCACCAACACCACCAACCACATCCCACCAGCACACACCTGTCGTTTGAAGAGGCGAAGGACAGGGAAGGCGTCCTGGGCATCCTGGCGTGACTCCACCTCCAGGTGGAAGTGCCGGAAGAAGTGATCCACGGTGATGGGGGGACGGAAGCGCCACACGGATGGAACCAGCGGCAGCCGCTGCACGTCCTGCCACTCAGCGAGGGGCCCGTCCTCGTCTTCATACACCACTTTGAGCAGTGCCGTGTTGCCTGAATACACATACACATCCAATATCACTTATTGTGGAAAGACGTTAAACTAAAGAACACACCACTTTGAGCACCGCTGTGTTGTCTGCATAAACACACATACACATACACCTCTTTGAGCAAAGCTGTGTTGCCTGTATATATACACCAAGGCCATGTTGCCTGCATACACATACACACGCCACTTTGAGCAGGGCTGTGTTGTCTGCATACACAAACATACACCACTTTGAGAAGGGCTGTGTTGTCTGCATACACAAACATACACCACTTTGAGAAGGCTGTGTTGTTTGCACACACAAACATACACCACTTTGAGAAGGGCTGTGTTGTCTGCAAACACAAACATACACCGCTTTGACAAGGGCTGTGTTGTCTGCATACACAAACATACACCACTTTGAGAAGGGCTGTGTTGTCTGCATAAACATACACATATATACACCACTTTGGGCAATGCCGTGTTGCCTGCATAAACATACAGACACCACTGAAACAGGAAAAAGGTGGCAGATCTGCCAATACTGTTTCCTTGAGGGTCTTGGTTTGAATCCCTGTTTCGCCTTTTCTCGAGTTTGAACGGAAAATCAAACTGCACGTCTGGTCATACAACGAGACAATAAACCGAGATCACACACACTTGATGCATAGAAAAAGAAACCATGGCAACAGAAATTGCTGTCCTCTGTCAAGATTCTGTAGAGGAAATCCACTCTGTTAGGTGCACAAACATATAAGCAAGCACTCAAGGCCTGATCGAGCATGTTTGGTTAGGCTGTTGGTCAGGTATCTGCCTTGCAGTTGTGATGTTGCACACATGGGTTTGTCCAAATGCAGTGCCGCATCCTTGAAAAACTGAAACTGATACAAACAACCCACAGGCCCAAAACAATCCCACAATTTTCTGCATCTGATGGGGTTTGAACCTACATTCTCCTGGTCCTCACCCCGTGATTCTGACCACTTCAGTGTGGTGACCTGCACAGTGAAAACAGCCTGCTTGCTGACTTACCCTGACGTGTGTCCGATACGATGGCTTGGTTTCCATCTTGCACAACAGCGTCCATGTTCTGATCAACACATAGTCACAGCCTAGTTAATGGTCATAAAAAGTGTGTGTGTGTGTGTGTGTGTGTGTGTGTGTGTGTGTGTGTGTGTGTGTGTCTGTGTGTGTGTGGATGGGTGGCTGGGTGGGTGGGTGTTTGTGTGTGTGTATGTGTGCATGTGTGTGTGTACCTACTGGTGCCCATTACCCGAAAGGACCTCAGAATCTTGCGTGCGCTCATTTTGAATATTGTATCAAAAAGCAAGCATTTTCAAAAATAAGTTATAAGATGATAAAGACGCTGATGACTGCAAAAAGTTGTCAATGGTGCACATTCTCACACACACATACACTAACACACCCACACATTATCATTTGAACATAGAACTGACACATTTGGTACCAAGAATTCACACACACACCCCAACAGCTCCACTTATCACACACAAACACACACACACACACACACCTGCATATGCTACATTTTCCCATCACTCACTCGCACCTGTCCAAACATCCTCATCAAATTCCAACCTGTACAGCAGGAGCAATGAAGACAGGTGTGAACTGCTGCTCCCACTGACCCCGCTCCTCCTTCGTGGCCAGGTGATACTGGGGCCCCCCTGATGTGACAACCATGCAAGACAGTGCTTCACCCCATGACAGTGCTACACCCCATGACAGTGCTACACCCCATGACAGTGTGTCACCCCATGACAGTGCTTCATGACAGTGCTTCACCCCATGACAGTGCTACACCCCATGACAGTGCTACACCCCATGACAGTGCTTCATGACAGTGCTACACCCCATGACAGTGCTACACCCCATGACAGTGTGTCACCCCATCACAGTGCTTCATGACAGTGCTTCACCCCATCACAGTGCTTCATGACAGTGCTTCACCCCATGACAGTGCTTCATGACAATGCTTCACCCCATGACAGTGCTTCACCCCATGACAGTGCTTCACCCCATGACAGTGCTTCACCCCATGACAGTGCTTCATGACAGTGCTTCACCCCATGACAGTGCTTCACCCCATGACAGTGCTTCACCCCATGACAGTGTGTCACCCCATCACAGTGCTTCATGACAGTGCTTCACCCCATGACAGTGCTTCATGACAGTGCTTCACCCCATGACAGTGCTTCATGACAATGCTTCACCCCATCACAGTGCTTCACCCCATGACAGTGTGTCACCCCATGACAGTGCTTCACCCCATCACAGTGCTTCATGACAGTGCTTCACCCCATGACAGTGCTTCACCCCATGACAGTGCTTCACCCCATGACAGTGCTTCACCCCATCACAGTGCTTCACCCCATCACAGTGCTTCACCCCATGACAGTGCGTCACCCCATGACAGTGCTTCACCCCATGACAGTGCTTCACCCCATGACAGTGCTTCACCCCATGACAGTGCTTCACCCCATGACAGTGCTTCACCCCATGACAGTGCGTCACCCCATGACAGTGCTTCACCCCATCACAGTGCTTCACCCCATGACAGTGCGTCACCCCATCACAGTGCTTCACCCCATGACAGTGCTTCACCCCATCACAGTGCTTCACCCCATGACAGTGCTTCACCCCATGACAGTGCTTCACCCCATGACAGTGCTTCACCCCATGACAGTGCTTCACCCCATCACAGTGCTTCATCCCATGACAGTGCTTCACCCCAAGACAGTGCTACACCCCATGACACTGCTTCACCCCAAGACAGTGCTTCACCCCATGACAGTGCTTCACCCCATGACAGTGCTTCACCCCATGACAGTGCTTCACCCCATGACAGTGCTTCACCCCATGACAGTGCGTCACCCCATCACAGTGCTTCATGACAGTGCTTCACCCCATGACAGTGCTTCACCCCATGACAGTGCTTCACCCCATGACAGTGCTTCACCCCATGACAATAATTACCACAAACCAGTGTTTTTACTCCATGACATTAATTGTCACAATTACTGAAGTCAATGTTTATGCCATGACACTGACTGAAGCCAATATTTTTACCCCATGGCAGTAACTGAAGCCAATGTTTTAACCCACGACAACGCCACAATAATTCAAGCTAATGTTTGACCCCATGACATTAACGATCACAATAGTTCATCTCAATGTTTACCCCTTGACAATTATTGAAGCCTGTGTTTTCATTAATCATCACAATAACTGAAGTCAATATTTACCCATGACAATGACTGAAGCCAATGTTTTACCCCATGACACTGATTACCACAACAGTTGATGCCAATGTTTTACCCCATGACACTGATTACCACAACAGTTGATGCCAATGTTTTACCCCATGACACTGATTACCACAACAGTTGATGCCAATGTTTTACCCCATGACACTGATTACCACAACAGTTGATGCCAATGTTTTACCCCATGACACTGATTACCACAACAACTGATGCCAATGTTTATGCCATGACAATGATTGAAGTCAATATTTTACCCTAAGACAGTAATCATCAGAATAACTGAAACCAGTTTGTTTTTTACCCCATGGTACTGATTATCACAATCTTTTACCCATGACAATGACTGAAGTCAATATTTTACCCTAAGACAGTAATCATCAGAATAACTGAAACCAGTTTGTTTTTTACCCCATGGTACTGATTATCACAATCTTTTACCCATGACAATGACTGAAGCCAATGTTTTACCCATGACAATAACTGAAGCAAACGTTTTACTCCACAGCAATGTCACATTTTTTTTTTTATACTCCATAACAATTATTGAAGCCAGTGTTTTACCCCATGGCAATAATTGAAACCAATATTATACACCATGGCAATAATTCAAGCAAATGTTTTCCCCCAGGACATTAACTATCACAATACATTATGTCAATGTTTGCCCCATGACAACAACTGAAGACAGTGTTGTCATTAATCATCACAATAACTGAAGTCAATGTTTACATATGACAATGACTGAAGCAAATGTTTTACCCCATAACAAATGCAGCCAATATTTTACCCCATAACCCATACTCACAGACCCCTTACACACACACCCAACACACACACACACACACACCCGACACACACACACACACGTACCCTACACACACACAGCTGGACACACACACACACACAAACCTTTTACACACACAAAAAAAACAACCCACACCCACCCACCCTGTATACACCCACACCCACCCACTCTGTATACACCCACACCCACCCTGTATACACCCACACCCACCCACTCTGTATACACCCACACCCACCCTGTATACACCCACACCCACCCACTCTGTATACACCCACACCCACCCTGTATACACCCACACCCACCCTGTATACACACCCACCCACCCACCCTGTATACACCCACACCCACACCCACCCTGTATACACCCACACCCACCCACCCTGTGTACACCTAAACCCACACCCACCCACCCTACGCACACTGACCAGGCAAGGTGCAGGAGGCCAGCAGATGACAGACATGGTGCAGGACAAGGAAGACATCATCAGCACTGCGCCCCAGACACCTCTGCAGCACCTTCAGGTCGTGTTCCATGTGGTCCACGAAGAACTGGGCACACTGGTCTGGGGCAATCCTCGGGGTCACCACCTGACACACTGCCGCCGCCTGGCAACACACGTCAGTCAGTTACTTACCTTCCACAGGCGCAATAGCGATTAAAGCAATAGTGATTAAAGGATTGGGCTTTCAATCTGAGGGTCCTGGGTTCGGATCTCGGTAAGGGTGCCTGATGGGTAAAGGGTGGAGATTTTTCTGATCTCCCAGGTCAACATATGTGCAGGCCTGCTTGTGCCTGAACCCACTTGGTGTGTATACGCATGCAGAAGATCAAATATGCAAGTTAAAGATCCTGTAATCCATGTCAGTGTTCGGTGGACTATGGAAACAAGAACATACCCAGCATGCACACTCCCGAAAACGAAAACAAAGTATGGCTGCTTCCATGGCAGGGTAAATATGGTCACACATATAAAAGCTCACTCGTGTGAACGTGGGAGTTGCAGCCCATGAACGAAGAAGTTACGTTCACAGACATAACACACTGCTGCCACCTGGCAACACGCATTAGTTACATTCACAGACAAGATATATTGCCGCTCTCTGGCAGCACATTTTAGTTCGCTAATCAAATAAACAGACAAGACACACTGCCACTGCCTGGCAACCTGTGCCTAGCAAAACAAAAAAAACAAAAACAAAAACAAACCTACATACACACACAAGCATACACAAAACCCTCTATCCCCAAACTGTCAACCCAACTGCTGCTATGACAAGTTCACACCTGTCTGCTCGGCAGTTAAGCATTCAGGGCCAGCCTCAAATGACCTCAGATTTGAACCTGGGGTGTAAAAACTAATGGGGGTATTAATAAGCCGCTACACCAACACTCAGTTTGTATCACAGGCTGACATAAGCTTACAGTTGGGCCAACAGCAAAGTGTGAGCTGTATGATCAATGGTTTCTCTACTGCTATTGGAAATCATTCACAGCTTAGTCTTTCGTGAAGGACTGACTCTCAAACTAGGAGGCAAGATTACCCTGGCTCTTTGTGCTGTAGCCTTGGGGGGTTAATTGACCTTCGGGAACCATCTCCAATGCCAACTGTCCTAAAACCCTCTTGGCCGAGAGAATGGGGGTGTAACTTGGGCAAGACACTCTCCACTATAATCAAATTCTGGCCCAGATAGTCGGGACAGCAGTTGCCTCTCTGCTGTTCTGATGGTCATAGTCGGACACACCTGACTATCATACATACATACACCGGCTGTGCTACCTGTGTGGCAGAGCTGGAGGACAGGTACAACACGGCATGCAGGAGGAACCGCAGAATGCTGCACTCCACAGACGTCAGCCGTCTCTCCGGAACCGCCTCCAGCCCTCGCTGGGCTGCTGGGCCCAGGACGTGGCCCTTCTGTGTGGTGTCAGCCCTGAAACAGTCACCGCCACATGGTTACTGCCCTTCTGTGTGGTGTGGTGTCAGCCCTGAAACAGTCACCGCCACATGGTTACAGCCCCTCTGTGTGGTGTCAGCCCTGAAACAGTCACCGCCACACTGGTTACAGCCCCTCTGAACTTACAGCACTTCTGTGTGGTGTCAGCCCTGAAACAGTCACCGCCACATGGTTACAGCCCTTCTGTGTGGTGTGGTGTCAGCCCTGAAACAGTCACCGCCACATGGTTACAGCCCCTCTGTGTGGTGTCAGCCCTGAAACAGTCACCGCCACATGGTTACAGCCCCTCTGTGTGGTGTGGTGTCAGCCCTGAAACAGTCACCGCCACATGGTTACAGCCCCTCTGTGTGGTGTCAGCCCTGAAACAGTCACCGCCACATGGTTACAGCCCCTCTGTGTGGTGTCAGCCCTGAAACAGTCACCGCCACATGGTTACAGCCCCTCTGTGTGGTGTCAGCCCTGAAACAGTCACCGCCACATGGTTACAGCCCCTCTGTGTGGTGTGGTGTCAGCCCTGAAACAGTCACCGCCACATGGTTACAGCCCCTCTGTGTGGTGTCAGCCCTGAAACAGTCACCGCCACATGGTTACAGCCCCTCTGTGTGGTGTCAGCCCTGAAACAGTCACCGCCACATGGTTACAGCCCCTCTGTGTGGTGTCAGCCCTGAAACAGTCACTGCCACATGGTAACAGCACTGGACTCGTGCCCAGCTTCCCTGAGTTTGATCCTCAGTTTTGGCAAACCTGGTGATTCAAAGGTGGAGCTTTTTCCGATCTCCCACGTCAACATACGTGCATACCTGCTGCTGCCTGGACCCCCTTCATGTGTACATGCAAGCAGAATATCAAAAACGCACGTTAAAGATCCTGTAGTCCATGTCAGCATTCAGTGGATTATGGAATCAAGAACATACCCAGTATGCACACCCTTTAAAACAGAGTATGGCTGCCCAAAGGGCAAGGTAAAAACAGTCATACACATTTTCTTCTTCTTCTTCGTTCATGGGCTGCAACTCCCACTTACACTCGTTTGTACACGAGTTGATTTTTACGTGTATGACCAATTTTACCCTGCCATGTAGGCAGCCATACTCCATTTTCAGCAGTGTGCATGCTGTGTATGTTCTTGTTTCCATAACCCATCATACGCTGACATGGAATACGGGATCTTTAACATACACACGAAGAGGGTTCAGGCACTAGCAGGTCTGCACATATGTTGACCTGGGAGATCACAAAAATCTCCACCCTTTACCCACCAGGCGCTTTTACCGAGATTGGAACCCGAGACCCTCAGATTGAAAGTCCCAGATTTTAACCACTAGGCTATTGTGCCCATCAGTTGTACACATAAAAGTCCACTGGTACATGTATACGAGTGAATGAGAGAGATGCAGGCCACAAACGCAGAAGTTGTCACATCATCGTCATATATACACTCCACCCTCTGTATCCTCACACACAGATTTCAACCCAACAATCACTCATTCACACAGTGAAACTCTTCCACATGTGGAAGGAGAGACACTGTAATGGTATGCATGAGGCTGCTCAAGAGAGCGTGTGTGCATATGTAAACATGCTGAATTCACGTGTAAACATGCTTAATTCACGTGTAAACATGCTTAACTCATGTGGAAAATGTAGATGGGCCTTTAACAGCTTTCAAACAGTAATCAGCATCTGTTAAACCAGAGAGCAGAAAACCTGTGAATCAGCTGGCGTTTTGACTTGTGAAGAAGAATGACTTCCAATTGTTCAACCAACTGGTTCTGTCTCATGTGAGCTACCACAGAGAGTGTTGTTTGCTTGAAGGCCTGTTTTCTTTTCACCCCATAGATGGGCAAAAGTTTACTTGTGAAGACGGTTTTATTCAGTTTCAGTTTCAGTAGCTCAAGGAGGCGTCACTGCGTTCGGACAAATTCATATACGCTACACCACATCTGCCAAGCAGATGCCTGACCAGCAGCGTAACCCAACGCGCTTAGTCAGGCCTTGAGAAAAAAAAAAAGGTGAATAAATAATAGATAAGCTAACATAAATAAATAAATAAATAATAATTATGATATAAAAAAAAGTAGTAGTAATGATAATAATAATAAAATAGTAAAAATAATAATAAATAAATAAATAAATAAATCCAGTTCACAAATAAGTAAAAGCGACTGTTGTGTGCATGTGAAATTGTGATGTTGACAATGCAATTCTGAACAGTTTTACTGGACAGCTTTCCTATTTGTTGTTTTAAATGAAAGTTGTAAATCATGAATGAAGTTGGTGTTTGACTTGAGAAAGACTTCCAGCTGTTCAACCACCTGGTTCTGTCTCTGGCGTCCCTGTTACATCACCAACAGTGCCCCCCACCCCCACCCCCACCCTCCACTTTACCACCAAGGTTGTATCCTCTCAACACAGGATATTTCACCATGTCCATTACACAGTGTTTCCACACATGTCAAATATGATAATGCTCAAATTAATAAACTCTAATGTTTTCAGATTACAATGATACAAGGACTGTTTTTACATCTGAGAAAAAAATCACATAAAAAAACAAGCAACAGAAGAACATTAAAAAAAAAAAAAAAAAAGTAGACAGATAACACTTCTTAGACATATTTTTACTTTCCGTTTTTATTTTACAGCAGATGTGGCAGGGAACTTTCTTCTTGCTGTGACACCTCCATGGAACTGAAACTGAAGACAAATTTATGATCACTTTCGGCTTACCCAGTGGTCTGTACATTGTTGGCAGTGGCAGTGTGATTGGCACCTCCAATCTTCAGTCCACAGGGGCACACACTTTCCTCCATCGGCTGGCCACACTGAAATCACACCATTGTCTTCCACCTTATTTCATCTCCTCCCATTCGTCTCTACTGATCTTCGTTATGTCCACTGAAATCACACCTGTCTTCCACTTTATCCCATCTCCCACACTGAAATCACACCTGTCTTCCACTTTATCCCATCTCTCACACTGAAATCACACCTGTCTTCCACATTATCCCATCTCCCACACTGAAATCACACCTGTCTTCCACTTTATCCCATCTCCCACACTGAAATCACACCTGTCTTCCACTTTATCCCATCTCTCACACTGAAATCACACCTGTCTTCCACTTTATCCATCTCCCACACTGAAATCACACCTGTCTTCCACTTTATCCCATCTCCCACACTGAAATCACACCACTGTCTTCCACTTTATCCGATCTCCCACTCTGAAATCACACCTGTCTTCCACTTTATTCCATCTCCCACACTGAAATCACACCTGTCTTCCACTTTATCCCATCTCCCACACTGAAATCACACCTGTCTTCCACTTTATCCCATCTCTCACACTGAAATCACACCCTGTCTTCCACTTTATCCCATCTCTCACACTGAAATCACACCTGTCTTCCACTTTATTCCATCTCCCACACTGAAATCACACCTGTCTTCCACTTTATTCCATCTCCCACACTGAAATCACACCTGTCTTCCACTTTATTCCATCTCCCACACTGAAATCACACCTGTCTTCCACTTTATCCCATCTCCCACACTGAAATCACACCTGTCTTCCACTTTATCCCATCTCCCACACTGAAATCACACCTGTCTTCCACTTTATCGCATCTCCCACACTGAAATCACACCACTGTCTTCCACTTTATTCCATCTCCCACACTGAAATCACACCACTGTTCCACTTTATCCCATCTCCCACACTGAAATCACACCCTGTCTTCCACTTTATCCCATCTCCCACACTGAAATCACACCACTGTCTTCCACTTTATCCCATCTCCCACTCTGAAATCACACATGTCTTCCACTTTATTCCATCTCCCACACTGAAATCACACCTGTCTTCCACTTTATTCCATCTCCAACACTGAAATCACACCTGTCTTCCACTTTATCCCATCTCTCACACTGAAATCACACCTGTCTTCCACTTTATCCCATCTCCCACACTGAAATCACACCTGTCTTCCACTTTATTCCATCTCCCACACTGAAATCACACCTGACTTCCACTTTATTCCATCTCCCACACTGAAATCACACCTGTCTTCCACTTTATCCCATCTCCCACACTGAAATCACACCTGTCTTCCACTTTATCCCATCTCCCACACTGAAATCACACCTGTCTTCCACTTTATCCCATCTCCCACACTGAAATCACACCTGTCTTCCACTTTATTCCATCTCCCACACTGAAATCACACCACTGTTCCACTTTATCCCATCTCCCACACTGAAATCACACCTGTCTTCCACTTTATTCCATCTCCCACACTGAAATCACACCACTGTTCCACTTTATCCCATCTCCCACACTGAAATCACACCTGTCTTCCACTTTATTCCATCTCCCACACTGAAATCACACCTGTCTTCCACTTTATCCCATCTCTCACACTGAAATCACACCTGTCTTCCACTTTATCCCATCTCCCACACTGAAATCACACCTGTCTTCCACTTTATCCCATCTCCCACACTGAAATCACACCACTGTCTTCCACTTTATCCCATCTCCCACTCTGAAATCACACCTGTCTTCCACTTTATTCCATCTCCCACACTGAAATCACACCTGTCTTCCACTTTATTCCATCTCCCACACTGAAATCACACCTGTCTTCCACTTTATCCCATCTCTCACACTGAAATCACACCTGTCTTCCACTTTATTCCATCTCCCACACTGAAATCACACCTGTCTTCCACTTTATCCCATCTCTCACACTGAAATCACACCTGTCTTCCACTTTATCCCATCTCCCACACTGAAATCACACCTGTCTTCCACTTTATTCCATCTCCCACACTGAAATCACACCTGTCTTCCACTTTATTCCATCTCCCACACTGAAATCACACCTGTCTTCCACTTTATCCCATCTCCCACACTGAAATCACACCTGTCTTCCACTTTATCCCATCTCCCACACTGAAATCACACCTGTCTTCCACTTTATCCCATCTCCCACACTGAAATCACACCTGTCTTCCACTTTATCCCACCTCCCACACTGAAATCACACCTGTCTTCCACTTTATTCCATCTCCCACACTGAAATCACACCACTGTCTTCCACTTTATCCCATCTCCCACACTGAAATCACACCTGTCTTCCACTTTATCCCATCTCCCACACTGAAATCACACCTGTCTTCCACTTTATCCCATCTCCCACACTGAAATCACACCACTGTCTTCCACTTTATTCCATCTCCCACACTGAAATCACACCACTGTCTTCCACTTTATCCCATCTCCCACACTGAAATCACACCACTGTCTTCCACTTTATCCCATCTCCCACTCTGAAATCACACCTGTCTTCCACTTTATTCCATCTCCCACACTGAAATCACACCTGTCTTCCACTTTATTCCATCTCCCACACTGAAATCACACCTGTCTTCCACTTTATCCCATCTCTCACACTGAAATCACACCTGTCTTCCACTTTATCCCATCTCCCACACTGAAATCACACCTGTCTTCCACTTTATTCCATCTCCCACACTGAAATCACACCTGTCTTCCACTTTATCCCATCTCTCACACTGAAATCACACCTGTCTTCCACTTTATTCCATCTCCCACACTGAAATCACACCTGTCTTCCACTTTATCCCATCTCTCACACTGAAATCACACCTGTCTTCCACTTTATCCCATCTCCCACACTGAAATCACACCTGTCTTCCACTTTATTCCATCTCCCACACTGAAATCACACCTGTCTTCCACTTTATCCCATCTCTCACACTGAAATCACACCTGTCTTCCACTTTATCCCATCTCCCACACTGAAATCACACCTGTCTTCCACTTTATCCCATCTCCCACACTGAAATCACACCACTGTCTTCCACTTTATCCCATCTCCCACTCTGAAATCACACCTGTCTTCCACTTTATTCCATCTCCCACACTGAAATCACACCTGTCTTCCACTTTATTCCATCTCCCACACTGAAATCACACCTGTCTTCCACTTTATCCCATCTCTCACACTGAAATCACACCTGTCTTCCACTTTATCCCATCTCTCACACTGAAATCACACCTGTCTTCCACTTTATCCCATCTCCCACACTGAAATCACACCACTGTCTTCCACTTTATCCCATCTCCCACACTGAAATCACACCACTGTCTTCTCTACTTTATTCCATCTCCCACACTGAAATCACACCACTGTCTTCCACTTTATTCCATCTCCCACACTGAAATCACACCACTGTCTTCCACTTTATCCCATCTCCCACACTGAAATCACACCTGTCTTCCACTTTATCCCATCTCCCACACTGAAATCACACCTGTCTTCCACTTTATCCCATCTCCCACACTGAAATCACACCACTGTCTTCCACTTTATTCCATCTCCCACACTGAAATCACACCACTGTCTTCCACTTTATCCCATCTCCCACACTGAAATCACACCTGTCTTCCACTTTATTCCATCTCCCACACTGAAATCACACCTGTCTTCCACTTTATCCCATCTCCCACACTGAAATCACACTGCTGTCTTCTCTACTTTATCCCATCTCCCACACTGAACTGACACCATCTCCTCCCATTTGTCACAAATGATCATCCTTATTACTGCATGAAAAACCTGAGAAATGTGAAGTCAGTCTGACAAGAAATGCTAACAAGCCTCTTCCAACGTACGTATTGGCATCAGGAGGAGGAATTTTGTTTAATGTCCCGTCACACATATCGGTGATTGAAGACATTTTGTTAAAGTATTTATGAATACATCTGAGTATTATCGGTTAGAAGGGGTGGGAGATGTGGATGAATGGAGGGTTGGGAGAAACTGGGCAAATGAGGGTAAAAATGTGGGTGAAATCTGGAAGAAAAAAACAAAAACAAAAAAAACAACAACCTCTAAATACAGTTACAGGAAATTACTTAAAGGACTTCATAAAAGAGAAGTCGTTAAACTGACAAGTGAAACAAGCATCAGAGGTAAAGGTCACAGCACTACTTTCTTGCTCCGGTTGAAGAGTATCAGCTGCTTTATTGTTTGCATTTGAATCGATAATGCTCACTTCTGTCGTATGTTTTTAAACCACTGACAACAGCACTCAACTAAACTTCTAGATCAAACACAAAATTATAGGATGTTTGCTTTGGTTTCCGCTTTTGCTCATTTGCCAATGCACAAGAATCAGCTGTGGGCTCTGCATATAACTGACTGGGCAAGGGTAGGGAAGTGTTTGTTTACTTCTAAGGAGGAAGGTGGCAGAATGGTTATGATGCTTGTCTGTCAATACAGAGTCCATGAAGGTGTCTGTCTGTCAATAAAGAGTCCATGAGGGTGTCTGTCTGTCAATAGAGTCCATGAAGGTGTCTGTCTGTCAATACAGAGCCCATGAGGGTGTCTGTCTGTCAATACAGAGCCCATGAGGGTGTCTGTCTGTCAATACAGAGTCCATGAAGGTGTCTGTCTGTCAATAGAGTCCATGAGGGTGTCTGTCTGTCAATACAGAGTCCATGAGGGTGTCTGTCTGTCAATACAGAGTCCATGAGGGTGTCTGTCTGTCAATAGAGTCCATGAGGGTGTCTGTCTGTCAATACAGAGTCCATGAGGGTGTCTGTCTGTCAATACAGAGTCCATGAAGGTGTCTGTCTGTCAATACAGAGTCCATGAGGGTGTCTGTCTGTCAATACAGAGTCCATGAAGGTGTCTGTCTGTCAATACAGAGTCCATGAGGGTGTCTGTCTGTCAATACAGAGTCCATGAAGGTGTCTGTCTGTCAATACAGAGTCCATGAAGGTGTCTGTCTGTCAATACAGAGCCCATGGGGGTGTCTGTCTGTCAATACAGAGTCCATGAGGGTGTCTGTCTGTCAATACAGAGTCCATGAAGGTGTCTGTCTGTCAATACAGAGTCCATGAGGGTGTCTGTCTGTCAATACAGAGTCCATGAGGGTGTCTGTCTGTCAATACAGAGTCCATGAAGGTGTCTGTCTGTCAATACAGAGCCCATGGGGGTGTCTGTCTGTCAATACAGAGTCCATGAGGGTGTCTGTCTGTCAATACAGAGTCCATGAGGGTGTCTGTCTGTCAATACAGAGCCCATGGGGGTGTCTGTCTGTCAATACAGAGCCCATGGGGGTGTCTGTCTGTCAATACAGAGTCCATGAGGGTGTCTGTCTGTCAATACAGAGTCCATGAGGGTGTCTGTCTGTCAATACAGAGTCCATGAGGGTGTCTGTCTGTCAATACAGAGCCCATGGGGGTGTCTGTCTGTCAATACAGAGTCCATGAGGGTGTCTGTCTGTCAATACAGAGCCCATGGGGGTGTCTGTCTGTCAATACAGAGTCCATGAGGGTGTCTGTCTGTCAATACAGAGTCCATGAGGGTGTCTGTCTGTCAATACAGAGTCCATGAGGGTGTCTGTCTGTCAATACAGAGCCCATGAGGGTGTCTGTCTGTCAATACAGAGCCCATGGGGGTGTCTGTCTGTCAATACAGAGTCCATGAGGGTGTCTGTCTGTCAATACAGAGCCCATGGGGGTGTCTGTCTGTCAATACAGAGCCCATGAGGGTGTCTGTCTGTCAATACAGAGCCCATGAGGGTGTCTGTCTGTCAATACAGAGTCCATGAGGTGTCTGTCTGTCAATAGAGTCCATGAGGGTGTCTGTCTGTCAATACAGAGTCCATGAAGGTGTCTGTCTGTCAATACAGAGCCCATGAGGGTGTCTGTCTGTCAATACAGAGTCCATGAGGGTGTCTGTCTGTCAATAGAGTCCATGAGGGTGTCTGTCTGTCAATACAGAGTCCATGAGGGTGTCTGTCTGTCAATACAGAGTCCATGAAGGTGTCTGTCTGTCAATACAGAGCCCATGAGGGTGTCTGTCTGTCAATACAGAGCCCATGAGGGTGTCTGTCTGTCAATACAGAGTCCATGAAGGTGTCTGTCTGTCAATAGAGTCCATGAAGGTGTCTGTCTGTCAATACAGAGTCCATGAAGGTGTCTGTCTGTCAATACAGAGCCCATGAGGGTGTCTGTCTGTCAATACAGAGTCCATGAAGGTGTCTGTCTGTCAATAGAGTCCATGAGGGTGTCTGTCTGTCAATACAGAGTCCATGAGGGTGTCTGTCTGTCAATACAGAGTCCATGAAGGTGTCTGTCTGTCAATACAGAGTCCATGAGGGTGTCTGTCTGTCAATACAGAGTCCATGAGGGTGTCTGTCTGTCAATAGAGTCCATGAGGGTGTCTGTCTGTCAATACAGAGCCCATGAGGGTGTCTGTCTGTCAATACAGAGTCCATGAGGGTGTCTGTCTGCCAATACAGAGCCCATGAGGGTGTCTGTCTGTCAATACAGAGTCCATGAGGGTGTCTGTCTGTCAATACAGAGCCCATGGGGGTGTCTGTCTGTCAATACAGAGTCCATGAGGGTGTCTGTCTGTCAATAGAGTCCATGAGGGTGTCTGTCAATACAGAGCCCATGAGGGTGTCTGTCTGTCAATACAGAGTCCATGAGGGTGTCTGTCTGTCAATACAGAGTCCATGAGGGTGTCTGTCAATACAGAGTCCATGAGGGTGTCTGTCAATACAGAGCCCATGAGGGTGTCTGTCTGTCAATACAGAGCCCATGAAGGTGTCTGTCTGCCAATACAGAGTCCATGAGGGTGTCTGTCTGTCAATACAGAGCCCATGAGGGTGTCTGTCTGCCAATACAGAGTCCATGAAGGTGTCTGTCTGTCAATACAGAGCCCATGAGGGTGTCTGTCTGTCAATACAGAGTCCATGAAGGTGTCTGTCTGTCAATACAGAGCCCATGAGGGTGTCTGTCTGTCAATACAGAGCCCATGGGGGTGTCTGTCTGTCAATAGAGAGCCCATGAGGGTGTCTGTCTGTCAATACAGAGTCCATGAGGGTGTCTGTCTGTCAATAGAGTCCATGAGGGTGTCTGTCTGTCAATACAGAGTCCATGAGGGTGTCTGTCTGTCAATACAGAGTCCATGAGGGTGTCTGTCTGCCAATACAGAGCCCATGAGGGTGTCTGTCTGCCAATACAGAGTCCATGAGGGTGTCGGTTCGAACCCCACTCTCCACCTTTCTCCCAAAACTGGAAAATCGATCTTAGTGTCTAGTCATTCGGATGAGACAATAAACCTAAGTGCCGTGTGCAGCACGCACTTGGTGCACTGAAAAAGAACCCATGGCAACAATAGCACTGCCCTCTGGCAAATTCTGCAGAAGAAATCCACTCAGATAGGTACACAAATATATATACGTGCACTCAAGGCCTGACTAAGCACTCAAGGCCTGACTAAGCACGTTGGGTTATCAGGCATCTGCCTAGCAGATGTGGTGTAGCGTGTATGGATTTGTCCAAACACAATGACAATTCCTTGAGAAACTGAAACTGGAACTGAATTGTTGACTTCTGTGTGATGCCCTCTGATCTCTCTTCCATCTTGTGTCCTAAAAACTCGATAATTGACCTCCTTTCTTTTCCCCTGGAAATTTCTGAATTGTCTTTGGAGCTTGTGACACTCTGTTCTCACTAGCTGTGTTAACAATGCTGTGAATGCAGAAGGCATGTTTGTGTGTAAGGAGCAGGGATCAACCTCCAGGAAACAATATTGCCTTACAGAAAAAATATGGTGTGTGTGTGTGTGTGTGTGTGTGTGTGTGTGTGTGTTGTGTGTGTTGTGTGTGTATGTGTGTGTGAGTGTGTGTGTGTGTGTGTGTGTGTGTGTGTGTGTGTGTGTGTGTGTGTGTGTGTGTGTGTGTCAATGTTATCCTGTCATTCTTGAAATACTAAATTTTCTGGGCCAGGTCTTCCCAAAAACACACTACAGTAACAATCAGACAGAGATATTTCAGAAAAAAATCACTTTAAAAAACACAACTAAAAAAAAACCCAAAAAAAACCCAACAAACAAACAAACAGAAAACAAACTGCAGACAACCTGTTATCTACAATAAAGTCACAAGAAGCCCTGATAAAGACTGCTCCTGCCACCATTTCTTTTTAAAAGGAAGGTGACTGGGTAGAAAAACAGTTCCACCAGAAAACAGGACAGCAACAAAAAAAAGCAGTACGTAACACCAAAAAATCAACAGCGTTCACTCACATTTCCAATCAAGTATCGATGACCACGAGGACATTCTGTAAAAGTGAACATACACACAATCCAAATACTAATGACAGAAAAGACACTGTCGCAAAAAATGTTATATGGCAAATTCTGTATTCAAAAACAGTAACCACTTTGTCTGGATTTTGTGAACATGCATGCATTTGCGTGTGTGTGTGTGTGTGTGTGTGTGTGCAAGCACTTGCATTTGCATGGGTATATGTGTGAATGTGCACGTGTTAGTAACATGCTACATGTATCTTTATATAAACCTGACATTTCTGGTGGAAATTTTAAGATAATTAAAAAAAAAACCCAAAAAACCCCCACACAAAAAGACTTCTGACCCCTCTCCCCACCCAAACACTAACACACACACTCACATCTACCACAATCACTAGCTCTTGTATGCAATTCATTTAACACAGCCACTGAAATGCATTTACATGGGTGTAGTTTTCATTCTGGATCTGAAAAGTTTCATGCCTGTAAGTGTTCAGGAATGCATGAAATTCCTCAATCAACTTATGAAGTCAACATGTGTCTACTATGGCACCAACACAGATTTTCTTCTTTTTTTTTAACTTAAGAATTTCTTCATGTGTGTTTCAAACCAACATAAAACCTGTGGAGAATATGGCAGAAGGGTGAGGGAGGAAGCAAATAGTTTTCTTACGCCAAACTTTCTCCTGAATGACGGCAAGAACTTCCTGAATGTTGTCCTGGGGCATGGTGGGCAGGAATGCGTTCTGGAACAGATCAGTCACACATCAGAACAGACCAGTCACACATCAGAACAAATCAGTCACACATCAGAACAGACCAGTCACGCATCAGAACAGACCAGTCACACATCAGAACAGATCAGTCACACACCAGAACAGACCAGTCACACATCAGAACAGACCATTCACACATCAGAACAGACCGGTCACACATCAGAACAGACCATTCACACATCAGAACAGACCGGTCACACATCAGAACAGATCAGTCACACATCAGAACAGACTGGTCACACATCAGAACAGACCATTTACACATCAGAACAGATCAGTCACACATCAGAACAGACTGGTCACACATCAGAACAGACCATTTACACATCAGAACAGATCAGTCACACATCAGAACAGACTGGTCACACATCAGAACAGACCATTTACACATCAGAACAGATCAGTCACACATCAGAACAAACCAGTCACACATCAGAACAGACCTGTCACACACCAGAACAGACCAGTCACACATCAGAACAGACCAGTCACACATCAGAACAAACCAGTCGTACATCACACATCAGAACAGACCATTTACACATCAGAACAGATCAGTCACACATCAGAACAGACTAGTCACACATCAAAACAGACCTGTCACACATCAGAACAGACCAATCACGCATCAGAACAGACTGGTGACACATCAGAACAGACCATTCACACATCAGAACAGACCAGTCACACATCAGAACAGACTGGTCACACATCAGAACAGACTAGTCACACATCAGAACAGACCAGTCACACACCGGTCACACATCAGAACAGACCGGTCACACATCAGAACAGACCGGTCACACATCAGAACAGACCGGTCACACATCAGAACTGACTGGTGACACATCAGAACAGACCGGTCACACATCTGAACAGACCATTTACACATCAGAACAGATCAGTCACACATCAGAACAGACCAGTCACACATCAGAACAGACTGGTCACACATCCAAACAGACCAGTGACACATCAGAACAGATCAGTCACACATCAAAACAGACTGGTCACACATCAAAACAGACTGGTCACACATTAGAACAGACCATTCGTATATCAGAACAGACCATTTACACATCAGAACAGACCAGTCACACATTAGAACAGACCATTCATACATCAGAACAAACCAGTTGTACATCACATATCAGAACAGACCATTTGTATATCAGAACAGACCAGTTACACATCAGAACAGACCAATCACACATCAGAACAGCCATTCACACATAAGAACAGACTATTCACACATCCGAACAGACCAGTCACACATCCGAACAGACCATTCACACAATAGAACAGCCATTCACACATCGAACAGACCAGTCACACATCAATAGAAATTTCTGTCCGTGTCATTGTTGGAAATTTGCCATTGTAAAATCATTCAATTCATGTGAAATTGTCATAGGTGGATACTGTCTTCATTTGTCTTCCATTTTCAGAAAAGTATAGGTTATATGTACCATCTCTTAGTAAGTTATGTACCCAGATTTTATTTTGATTATTACCCTCTGTGACTAGAACATCCCTGGGCATCAAAAACACAAAGGCACTGAAAGGGTTAATAGAGTTACTGTGGTCGTTTGTGTTCAGTACTCAAACCACCAAGCACAGTAATGAAAATGATACACATCTTCATTCATACACTCACAAAATAGGCTCTACCTTATCAAAGTTATTGTGGGTGTTTGTGTTCGATACTCAAGCCACCAGGCACACCAAGAAAATAGATTAGTAGGTGCTAATCTGTAGATTCTACAGGTGTTATTAATATTGTGCCTGCAAATAAATAAATAGGCAGTAATCTGTAGATTCTACAGTTGTAACACTGTGCCTGAAAATAAATAAGCCTGAGCTCATTTGTAGATTCTATGGGTGTAATATTGTGTCTGAAAATAAATAAGCCAGAGCTAATCTGTAGATTCTATGGGTGTAATATTGTGTCTGAAAATAAATAAGCCAGAGCTAATCTGTAGATTCCACAGATGTAATATTGTGTCTGAAAATAAATAATGAAGAGCTAACCTGTAGATTCTATGGGTGTAATATTGTGTCTGAAAATAAATAAGCCGGAGCTAAGCTGTAGATTCTATGGGTGTAATATTGTGTCTGAAAATAAATAATGAAGAGCTAACCTGTAGATTCTATGGGTGTAATATTGTGTCTGAAAATAAATAAGCCGGAGCTAAGCTGTAGATTCTATGGGTGTAATATTGTGTCTGAAAATAAATAAGGAAGAGCTAAGCTGTAGATTCTATGGGTGTGATACCGTGACTGAAAATAAATAAGCCGGAGCTAATCAATAAATTCTATGGGTGTGATACTGTGACTGAAAATAAATAAGCCGGAGCTAATGAATAAATTCTATGGGTGTGATACCGTGACTGAAAATAAATAAGCCGGAGCTAATCAATAAATTCTATGGGTGTAATATTGTATCTGAAAATAAATAAGCCGCAGCTAATCAATAAATTCTATGGGTGTGATACTGTGACTGAAAATAAATAAGCCGGAGCTAATCTGCAGATTCTACAGGTGTAATATTGTGCCTGAAAATAAACACGTCGAAGCTAATCTGCAGATTCTAAGGGTGTAATAAAGATTTTCCAGGAGGAAGTACTGGCCAACACCGACAGCAGAGGAAGCCAAACTGTACGGCACCCTGGAGGAGCTGCGACGGATGGCAGCCTTCACTAAGACACCGGGCTGCTCATCTAATGGGAGGCAAACGAGGAAGAAGAAGAAGAAAGATTTTACAGGTATAACAAAGATTCTACAGGTGTAATATTGTGCCTGAAAATAAACAAGTAGGAGCTAATCAATAGATTCTACAGGTATAAAAATAAGATTTTACAGGTATAACAAAGATTCTACAGGTGTAATATTGTGCCTGAAAATAAACAAGTAGGAGCTAATCAACAGATTCTACAGGTATAAAAATAAGATTTTACAGGTGTAACAAAGATTCTACAGGTGTAATATAGTGCCTGAAAATAAACAAGTAGGAGCTAATCAACAGATTCTACAGGTATAAAAATAAGATTTTACAGGTATAACAAAGATTCTACAGGTGTAATATAGTGCCTGAAAATAAACAAGTAGGAGCTAATCAACAGATTCTACAGGTATAAAAATAAGATTTTACAGGTATAACAAAGATTCTACAGGTGTAATATTGTGCCTGAAAATAAACAAGTAGGAGCTAATCAACAGATTCTACAGGTATAAAAATAAGATTTTACAGGTATAACAAAGATTCTACAGGTGTAATATAGTGCCTGAAAATAAACAAGTAGGAGCTAATCAACAGATTCTACAGGTATAAAAATAAGATTTTACAGGTATAACAAAGATTCTACAGGTGTAATATAGTGCCTGAAAATAAACAAGTAGGAGCTAATCAACAGATTCTACAGGTATAAAAATAAGATTTTACAGGTATAACAAAGATTCTACAGGTGTAATATTGTGCCTGAAAATAAACAAGTAGGAGCTAATCAATAGATTCTACAGGTATAAAAATAAGATTTTACAGGTATAACAAAGATTCTACAGGTGTAATATTATTCCTGAAAATAAACAATCAGGAGCTAATCAATAGATTCTACGGGTATTACTATTTCCACACTGAAATCAAAAGTGTTTGTGGAATGCCAGCAGCCACAGGGAAACGGCGCCAGCTAGCTACTTACCACCATGGTGGCGGGCTGGAACAGCAGGGCGGACAGTGGTGACAGCAGAGAGGGGGCGGGGCCGGCTCTGGGCCTCAGCGCCAGACGCAGGTGTGTCAGCACGCACAGCAGACTCTGTGTGCCCAGGTCCTGGTCGACACACACCCGAAGCAGGCCGCCCGCCTCCCCCAGCTGGTTGTCGCACAGCTGCTGGGCCAGGGCCTGGGGAACACGCATGACACACTGAGCAATACGCATTATGCAGTACACATTACACAGTCACAGTAACACACTGAGCAATACGCATTATGCAGTACACATTACACAGTCACAGTAACACACTGAGCAATACGCATTATGCAGTACACATTACACAGTCACAGTAACACACTGAGCAATACGCATTATGCAGTACACATTACACAGTCACAGTGGTGGTGTGTGTCCATCGAGATCGATGATGACCATCGTTATCCAGCTGGGGGATGGGGGGAGGGTGGTGGTGGGGTGGGGGGGAGGATGCTCATGAATCTATCTGTGAATGCGCAGATGGCTGAATAGTCCAATCTGCGCACGAAATGTTCGCTGACAGTTGGGGCAGACAAAGACAGGCATACCATTGTCAGGGAGCTTGTTTGCCCGTGACTTTCTGGCCTGCCTCTTCTGAACAGCTGCAGCAGTCCTGTTGGCCTCGCACAACTTGGCGCCTTTGTGCACAGCAGCACACCATTTGTCACGGTCCACTGCAGATTCCTCCCAGGAGTCAGGGTTGATATCAAACGCTTTCAGAGAGACTTTCAGAGTATCTCTGAAGCGCTTCTTCTGACCTCCGTGTGATCTCTTCCCTTGTTGCAGCTCGCCATAGAAAAGCCTTTTGGGCAGCCGATGGTCTGGCATGCGCGCCATGTGTCCAGCCCAGCGAAGCTGGGACTG
The DNA here is from genome assembly GCF_041734735.1 of Babylonia areolata. NCBI lineage: Eukaryota > Metazoa > Mollusca > Gastropoda > Neogastropoda > Buccinidae > Babylonia > Babylonia areolata. The sequence continues at coordinate 50,910,190 of NC_134898.1, forward strand.
CATCAGGATGGTGAAGATGCTGGGAAGGGTGGCTTTTGCGAGCACCTCTGTGTCTGGGGTCTTGTCTTGCCACTTGATGTTCAGTAGCTTCCTGAGGCATGTTGTGTGGAAGTGGTTCAGCTTCTTGGCATGTCGTTGGTACACTGTCCAAGTTTCGCAGGCGTACAGTAGTGTGGGGAGAACTACTGCTCTGTAGACCTTTAGCTTGGTCTCAAGACTAATGCCTCTTCTGTTCCAGACATTTGCACTGAGTCTACCAAAAGTTGCGCTTGCTCTTGCAATCCTGACGTTCACTTCATCGTCGATGGTCGCATTTCGTGACAGTGTGCTGCCAAGGTATGTGAACTGCTCCACCGCACTGAGTCTCTGACCATTGACTGTGATGTTGGGCTCAACGTAGGGTTTCCCTGGGGCTGGCTGATGGAGAACTTCAGTTTTCCTCGTGCTGATGGTAAGGCCGAAGTTCCTGCTGGCAGTGGCAAACTTGTCAACGCTGAGTTGCATGTCAGCTTCAGATCCAGCATTGAGGGCACAATCATCAGCAAACAAAAAGTCTCTGATGATGTCTGTCATGACCTTCGTTTTTGCTTGAAGCCTTCTGAGGTTAAACAACTTACCATCTGTTTGGTACTTTAGGCCAATTCCAACATCGCCATCTCTGAAGGCATCAGTAAGCATTGCAAAGAACATGAGGCTGAACAGCGTTGGAGCCAGGACGCAGCCTTGCTTGACACCATTTGTGACAGCAAAAGGAGCAGATGTTTCGCCTTTGTCCTGGACTCGAGCCTGCATGCCTTCATGGAATTGGCTGACCAAGGAAATAAATTTCCGAGGGCATCCGTACTTGGCCATGATCTTCCACAGTCCCTCTCTACTCACGGTGTCGAAGGCCTTAGTGAGGTCGACATAGGTGGAGAACAGATCAGCATTTTGCTCCTGACATTTCTCTTGCAGCTGCCTTGCAGCAAACACCATGTCGGTGGTTCCGCGCTCTTTCCGGAATCCACATTGGCTCTCAGGCAAATGACCTTGGTCAAGGTGTGCTGTGAGGCGGTTTAGTAGGATCCTGGCAAGTATCTTGCCTGCGATGGAGAGCAAGGAAATGCCCCGATGGTTATCACAGGCTTGCCGGTTCCCCTTTCGCTTGTACAAGTGAATGATAGATGCATCTTTGAAATCCTGGGGGATCGTCTCTTCTTTCCACATGAGTGAGTACAGCTGATGGAGCTTCTCAGTCAGCACAGTGCCTCCATCCTTGTAGACCTCTGCTGGTATGGAGTCTGAGCCAGGTGCTTTGCCACTGGATAGCAGACGAATTGCTTTCTGGGTCTCAAGAGGTGTAGGCGGATCGTCCAGTGCTTCGTTGATGGGGACTTGTGGGAGACGGTCTATGGCTTCATCATTTATGGAGGAAGGGCGATTTAAGACACTGTTGAAGTGCTCAGCCCAGCGTTCGAGAATTTTCTCCTTCTCGGTGATCAAGGTATTCCCATCTGCACTGAGGAGGGGGGATGATCCTGAGGATGTGGGGCCGTAGACTTCTTTTAAGGCATCATAGAACCTCTTCATATCGTGCCTGTCAGCATATCCCTGGATCTCATCAGCTTTGTCACTCAGCCACTTATCCTGCATCTGGCGTAACTTTTGCTGAACAGTCCTGCGGATGGCATCGTACACATCCTTTTTTGATGTGGACTTTGGGTTGCTCAGGTAGGCTTGATGCAGACGGCGTTTCTCATCCAGAAGCTGCTTGATTTCATCACAGTTTTCATCAAACCAGTCTTTGTGCTTTCTGGACATGGGTCCCAGGGTCTCTGAAGCTGTACTATAGATCAGCTCATGCAGGGTCCTCCAGTCAGACTCCACATTCTGGTTGTCCAGAGAGGCGGATTCCAGACGATCTTCCAGCAGCTCCACAAAGGACTGTTTGATGGTGATGTTTTTCAGCTTAGCGATGTTGAGCCGTTTTGGAGCCTTCTGGCCTTGGGGGCGTCTCTTGGGCTGGATTCGAATATTCAGCTTTGAGACTACAAGGCGATGGTCTGTCCAACACTCGGCGCCGCACATGGTCTTTGTTACACGTACATCTTGCCTATCCCTTTCCTGACGATGACATAATCGATGAGATGCCAATGCTTTGAGCGAGGGTGCATCCATGACGTCCTGTTACGGGTAGGGAGGCAGAAAACTGTGTTGGTTATCAGCAGTTCGTGCTCTGCACAGGTCTGAAGCAAAAGCAATCCATTTGGGTTGCAGTGGCCCACACCGTGCTTTCCAATCACTCCATCCCAGGAGATGTAGTCAGAGCCAACTCTAGCACTGAAGTCCCCAAGAATGATGAGCTTGTCTGCTTTAGGGATAGCAGCAATGACAGAGTGAAGGTCCTCGTAGAACTTCGCCTTCACTTCATCCGGGTTGGTCATGGTTGGGGCGTAGGCACTGACAATGGTGAGGTGCTTCTGGCCAGATGCCAGTGGGAGTTTCATGGTCATAAGCCTATCGTTGACTCCCTTTGGGATTCCAGCTAGCTTGCTGACAAGTGCTGTTTTTACTGCAAAACCAACACCAGCCTCATGTCGCTCTTCGCTTCCTCGTCCACTCCAGAAGAAGGTGTAACCAGATCCCCGTTCATAGAGCTCGCCTTCACCTGCAAGCCGAGTCTCACTCAAGGCTGCGATGTCAATGTTGTATCTGGTGAGTTCGGATGCAACTAGTGCCGTTCTCCTTTGGGGTCTGTCCGCGTTATCTCTGTCCAGGAGAGTCCTTATGTTCCAAGCACCAATGGTGAGAGGAACGATACTTGTTTTTTTCTTTTCTTTCTTGTTGTTTCGACCGCTGATGTAGGGTCCCCGCCAGCCGCGGTATGCTGGCCAGGGTGATATGGAGCAGGCAATTTTTAGGGCACCTTTTCTAGCCCCTTCCTCATGCCAGGGAGGTGAGCAGTGCATTCCTAAAGAGGGCTGCTCAGACGCTCAGACGGCTGCCGAGCTCCATCGCTGCTCCTGTCGACGAAGAACGACCTTATGGCCTGAGCCGCCTGCGTGCAGGTCTGCGACTGCGACTGCCAGTGTACCCACACCTGTCGTTTCGTCGCTCGCCTGTCACCACAGGACTTGGGGGTGATGAAATGATGAAGGATGAAAGGTCATTTTGGATGACTGATGACTTGCGCGATGAGTTTGTTTAAAGTGAAGAGGAGTTGCGCAACGTCAACCTCACTCTCTCGTCCGGGTCCACCAATTTCCAGTGGCAAGACTAAGTCGAGACAACTGGAGGATGAGCACGGATGCAGTGGATGACCAAGATATCCTTTCGGTGTCTCATCTTGCTCTCTGCACTCCACAGTGCGTTGCTGTAACCGCCTTCCTCTCCGTTGAACCGATAGGTTTCTTCCGCAGATTCTGCCGGATCCAGACTTCGCATGCATGGGTAGACACACCCCGGGGGCCAACTGCGTGTGACATGCACACAGCACAGTGGAGCTAGATGGCCGTCGGTGGCTCTCCTGAGCCAACGCCCTTTTATGTTTCTCCATAAGGGTGTCTAGCCACCCGCCTCACCAGTCCCGGAAGGGAGCGGTGGGAGTGCCGGTTTAGTCGGCGGCAACCCGACCCTGAACAGGTTGTACTGGATTACAGGTTACCAGTAACAGATCTAATGACCTGACCTGACACAGTAACACACTGAGCAATACGCATTATGCAGTACACATTACACAGTCACAGTAACACACTGAGCAATACGCATTATGCAGTACACATTACACAGTCACAGTAACACACTGAGCAATACGCATTATGCAGTACACATTACACAGTCACAGTAACACACTGAGCAATACGCATTATGAAGTACACATTACACAGTCAAAGTAACACACTGAGCAACATGCATTGTTCAGTACACATTACACAGTCACAGTAACACACTGAGCAATACGCATTATGCAGTACACATTACACAGTCACAGTAACACACTGAGCAATACGCATTGTTCAGTACACATTACACAGTCACAGTAACACACTGAGCAATACGCATTATGCAGTACACATTACACAGCCAAAGCACACTATACAACACACAACACACACTGTATAAAAAATAGCGCGCACTATACTATGCGCAACACACACTTTACGACATAGCGCATACTATACAACACGCAACACATTGTATAACACAGCGCACACTATACAACATGCAATACACAGTTGCACAGCACAGAATTTACAACAAACAAAAACATTGCACACATCACACATGCACACAACTCACATACACTACACACAAAACACAAACCACAAGAACACACACACACACACACAAAAAGGAAACCAGTAGCACACAAAACACTTGCCATTAAAAATGTTTACCTTGTCTTGCAGAGCATCACAGTTCTGAATCAGCTGCCTCACATTGTCAGCCTGCACACGTACAGAACATCAGTCATTCTCTGAAATCTATACAGCACATCAATCATTCTCTGACAATCTATACAGCAAATCAGTCATTCTCTGACAATCTATCATCAGTCATTCTCTGATAATCTATACAGCACATCAGTCATTCTCTGATAATCTATCATCAGTCATTCTCTGATAATCTATACAGCACATCAGTCATTCTCTGACAATCTATACAGCACATCAGTCATTCTCTGATAATCTATACAGCACATCAGTCATTCTCTGATAATCTATACAGCACATCAGTCATTCTCTGATAATCTATACAGCACATCCGTCATTATCTGATAATCTATACAGCACATCCGTCATTATCTGATAATCTATACAGCACATCAGTCATTCTCTGACAATCTATACAGCACATCAGCCATTCTCTGATAATCTATACAGCACATCCATCATTCTCTGACAATCTATACAGCACATCAGTCATTCTCTGATAATCTATACAGCACATCAGTCATTCTCTGACAATCTATACAGCACATCAGTCATTCTCTGACAATCTATACAGCACATCAGTCATTCTCTGATAATCTATACAGCACATCAGTTAGACAGAAGGAAAAAGAGTAGAGGGCAAGGGGACACTGGGAGAGATGGCAAAAAAGGGAGGACAAGATAACAGGAGAAATGGAGGCAAGGGGGCAGAAGAGAGAGGGCAAGATAACAGGAGAAATGGAGGCAAGGGGGCAGGAGAGAGAGGGCAAGATAACAGGAGAAATGGAGGCAAGGGGGCAAAAGAGAGAGGAGAAATGGAGGCAAGGGGGCAGAAGAGAGAGGACAAGATAACAGGAGAAATGGAGGCAAGAGGGCAGAAGAGAGAGGGCAAGACGACAGGAGAAATGGAGGCACGGGGGCAGAAGAGAGAGGGCAAGACGACAGGAGAAATGGAGGCACGGGGGCAGAAGAGAGAGGACCAGACGACAGGAGAAATGGAGGCACGGGGGCAGAAGAGAGAGGACCAGACGACAGGAGAAATGGAGGCAAGGGGGCAGAGGAGAGAGGGCAAGATAACAGGAGAAATGGAGGCAAGGGGGCAGGAGAGAGAGGGCAAGATAACAGGAGAAATGGAGGCAAGGGGGCAGAGGAGAGAGGGCAAGATAACAGGAGAAATGGAGGCAAGGGGGCAGAGGAGAGAGGGCCAGACGACAGGAGAAATGGAGGCAAGGGGGCAGGAGAGAGAGGGCCAGACGACAGGAGAAATGGAGACAAGGGGGCAGAGGAGAGAGGGCCAGATGACAGGAGAAATGGAGGCAAGGGGGCAGGAGAGAGAGGACCAGACGACAGGAGAAATGGAGGCAAGGGGGCAGAAGAGAGAGGACAAGATAACAGGAGAAATGGAGGCAAGGGGGCAGGAGAGAGAGGACAAGATAACAGGAGAAATGGAGGCAAGGGGGCAGGAGAGAGAGGACCAGACGACAGGAGAAATGGAGGCAAGGGGGCAGAAGAGAGAGGACAAGATAACAGGAGAAATGGAGGCAAGGGGGCAGGAGAGAGAGGACAAGATAACAGGAGAAATGGAGGCAAGGGGGCAGAAGAGAGAGGACAAGATAACAGAAGAAATGGAGGCAAGGGGGCAGGAGAGAGAGGACAAGATAACAGGAGAAATGGAGGCAAGGGGGCAGGAGAGAGAGGACAAGATAACAGGAGAAATGGAGGCAAGGGGGCAGGAGAGAGAGGACAAGATAACAGGAGAAATGGAGGCAAGGGGGCAGGAGAGAGAGGACAAGATAACAGGAGAAATGGAGGCAAGGGGGCAGGAGAGAGAGGACAAGATAACAGGAGAAATGGAGGCAAGGGGGCAGAAGAGAGAGGGCAACAGGAGAAATGGAGGCAAGGGGGCAGAAGAGAGAGGACAAGATAACAGGAGAAATGGAGGCAAGGGGGCAGAAGAGAGAGGGCAACAGGAGAAATGGAGGCAAGGGGGCAGAAGAGAGAGGGCAAGACGACAGGAGAAATGGAGACAAGGGGGCAGAGGAGAGAGGGCAAGATAACAGGAGAAATGGAGGCAAGGGGGCAGAAGAGAGAGGACAAGATAACAGAAGAAATGGAGGCAAGGGGGCAGGAGAGAGAGGACAAGATAACAGGAGAAATGGAGGCAAGGGGGCAGGAGAGAGAGGACAAGATAACAGGAGAAATGGAGGCAAGGGGGCAGAAGAGAGAGGACAAGATAACAGGAGAAATGGAGGCAAGGGGGCAGAAGAGAGAGGGCCAGATGACAGGAGAAATGGAGGCAAGGGGGCAGAGGAGAGAGGGCAACAGGAGAAATGGAGGCAAGGGGGCAGAAGAGAGAGGGCCAGACGACAGAAGGCAGACTGACCACCACGGCACGGACAGGGTCTGGTGTGGGATGCAGGATGGACATGGTGATCTCTCGATGCAGGGCCAGCAACAACAGGGTTTCCTTCTGTTCCCCTCCCAGCTGCAGGTTCTGAGGAGACACACACCACAGAACCACGGCTACTGGAGCAGCTACATCACATGTAAAGGAGTTGTATTACACCATTATGTCGTACCACAACACCACAGTCACTGGAGCATTTGTTTCAGGTGTAAATAAGGTGTATTACAACACAACACCACAGTCACTGGAGCATTTGTTTCAGGTGTAAATAAGGTGTATTACAACACAACACCACAGTCACTGGAGCATTTGCTTCAGGTGTAAATAAGGTGTATTACAACACAACACCACAGTCACTGGAGCATTTGTTTCAGGTGTAAATAAGGTGTATTACAACACAACACCACAGTCACCAGAGCATTTGTTTCAGGTGTAAATAAGGAGTATTACAACACAACACCACAGTCACTGGAGCAGCATATATATCACAAGTAAATAAGTTATCATACAACACATCACATGTGCTGGATCACAACAGTTGTATCAGACGTAAATAAGTTATCATACAACACATCACATGTGCTGGATCAGTTGTATCAGACCTAAATAAGTTGTCATACATCACATTTATTGGATCATTTGTCATACAACACATCACATATGCTGGATCAGTTGTATCAGATGCAAATTGTTATCATACAACACAACACTATGGCACTGAAGCACTGATATTAACTAAAAGTAAGTAACTATGATTCAACACAGCATCACAGCATGGAAACACTTCTATCAGATGTCAGTGAGTTATATAATACAACACACCACCACCGTACTGACGCCCTAACAGTGGGAAGAAGTGGATAATAATTGAACCAAACATCACATGCTTGCGTCCAAAAACAAAACATAGATAAATAAGTAAGCAACAAAATCTTCTTCTTCTTCTTCTTCATTCATGGGCTGCAACTCTCACGTTCACTCATGTGTACATGAGTGGGCTTTTACTTGTACAACCAATTTTACCCTGCCATGAAGGCAGCCATACTCGGCTTTTGGGGACGTAAGCAAATAAATAAACAAATAAAAAAGTAAATAAATGAACAAGTAAATGAACAAACAAACAAATAAATAAATAAGTAAATGAATAAATAAATAAATAAATAAAAATGTGAATAAATGAATAAACAAATAAATAAGTAAACGAATAAATAAATCAATGAATAATGAATAAATGAATAAACAGATAAATCCATCAACCAATCAATCAGTCAATCTTCAAACAAATAAATAAATATGTAAATGAATGAATAAATAAATAGATGAAAATGCAGATAAGTGAATAAAGAATGAATGAATAAATAAATGAATAATGAATAAACAGATAAATCAATCAACCAATCAATCACACAATCTTCAAACGAACAAACAAATAAATAAATAAATAATTAAATGAATGAATAAATAAATGAATAATTAAAACAGATAAATCAATCAACCAATCAATCAGTCAATCTTCAAACAAATAAATAAATAAATAAATAAAATAAACTCTCAAACACTGGCCCCCACCTGCAGGGCTTGCAGCAGCTCAGCCGAGTCCCCGTCCAGCTTGACCTGTGCCAGCAGATCGCGGACAGCTTTGTACTGGTCACCACACAGCAGGTAGCGGTCAGCCACCGCCTCCACCTGCAGGCATGCAGTGTCAGGAACAGCCATAGAACAAATGGTTGCTGATGATGATGGGGATACTTATACAGCGCCTGTCCTTGGCTTTGCATCTTGTTACAGAATCAGAGTAAATTTTCAGGTCAATTAAACCTTAACAAGGTTTATAAGACATGCATGCAAAGTTACATGGACCACACACAAAAAGCAAAACAAAATAATAAATAAATATGTTACATGAATGAGGAATGAAGGATATGGATGCTTATACAGCGCCAGTCCTTGGTCAGAGACCAAGCTCTAAACACAGGAGTCATTTGCACAGCAGGCTGCCTTACCACGGGTTGAGCCATGATGGCTACCATTGGGAGCTCATCATTCGTTTCCTGTGGCGTTCAATCAGATTTCAGGCATGCACTTATGCACACTTTACGTGTATGACCATTTTTGTTTATCTACCCAGCCATGTAGGCAGCTATATTCCGTTTTCAGGGGTGTACATGCTGGGTATGTTCTTGTTTCTATAACTCACAGAACGCTGACACGGATTACAGGATCTTTAACATGCATATTTTATCTTGTGCGTGCGTATACACACGAAAGGGATTCAGGTACAAGCAGGTCTGCGCATATGTTGACCTGGGAGATCAGAAAAATATCCACCCTTTACCCACCAGGCGAAGTTACGAAGATTCGAATGCGGAACCTCAGACTGAAAGTCCAACGCTCCAGTTAACCACTCAGCTATTGCAGAAATAAAAAAACTTATCAATGGAGAAAGTCTGTAAGAAAACAACAACAACAACAGTGGAGTGATGGCCTAGAGGTAACGCGTCCGCCTAGGAAGCGAGAGAATCTGAGCGTGCTGGTTCGAATCACGGCTCAGCCACCAATATTTTCTCCCCCTCCACTAGACCTCGAGTGGTGATCTGGACGCTAGTCATTTGGATGAGATGATAAACTGAGGTCCCACCTGCAGCATGCACTTAGTGCAGTTAAAAGAACCCATGGCAACAAAAGGATCGTTCCTGGCAAAATTCTGTAGGAAAATCTACTGCGATAGGAAAAACAAATAAAACTGCACGCAGGAAAAAATACAAAAAATGGGTGGCGCTGTAGTGTAGCAACGCGCTCTCCCTGGGGAGAGCAGCCCGAATTTCACACAGAGAAATCTGTTGTGATAAAAAGAAATACAAATACAACATAAAACAAGACTGAGATACGAAGCGTCACTTCTTCAAACCAGACTTGTCTGCAGGGACTGTGGTGACTGGAAATGACTGGAGGTAAAAGTCAGCACCTAAGAGAAGTTAGGAGTTAAAACTTAAATCACCTTGTTTCTTCTGGAGGAGGAATTTTGTTTAATGTCCCGTCACACATATCGGTGATTGAAGACATTTTGTTAAAGTATTTATGAATACATTTGAGTATTATCGGTCAGAAGGGGTTGGAGAATGGAGGGTTGGGGAAAACTGGGGAAATGAGGGTGAAATGTGGGTGAAATTTGAAAAAACAAAAGAAAAAAATTTCTAAATACAATTACAGGAAATTACTTAAAGGACTTCATAAAAGAGAAGTCGTTAAACTGACAAGAGAAACAACTGATAATGAATGCAAAAAGTCAAAAACATCTTCTATTTGTAGTTCTTTTCCGATAAAGTCATGATGGCTGAGGAAAAATTACACATTAAAATGTATTTGCGTGTGTGTGTGAATGGGCTTTTTGGGGTCTTTTTTTTGTTCTTTTGACACCACTCTTTTTTTTGTATGGTGTGTGTAAAGGAAAAGAATGTCTGTAATGTTTCAATACCAGCAGGGGGCACAAGAAATAAACGTTTTGCCTCATTTGCCTTCAACGTTAGGCAGCAGAGAAAGAGATGGGAAGAGATGGGAAGTGTAGACATGGTTATGGGCAACAACAGCAACTTTTGTTTTTCATCCCAAACCTGGGAAACTATTTAGTTGATGACTTTTAACTATCACTATAATAATAACACTGCTCAAGAACAAAGTTCAATTGTTGAATTAGTTATATCTGAAATGATCAGTAAACAAAATTGATGAAATGTTCAACCTGATCAGTCTGTTTGCTAAATACTTTGTTTTTATTTGAAAAAAGAACAACACACACGACAGACATTGTACAGTGTAGTATTTTCAATTCCAGAAAAACAGAGAAATGAATAAGTGTCTACATTCTTTAGACATGTCTAATTTTGTCTTTCCTAGAAAATGGTAGCCATATTTTAAAAAAAAAAAAAGAAGAAGAAAAGAATAAAACAAACAATTCAAACTCTTAAACAATGTGTGAAAATGTCTTTGAATCAAACTGTCATCACAGATGAAGACGCACTTTTACTTCCATTTGCCTTAGCTAACATGTACACTGTTCCAAATTTATAAAAATCCTTTCACTGTTTTCATTTCTAACTGATCAAAATGTGAGCCCCTCCCTCCAAAGAAAACCCATCACTGTTGATGCTGCTGCCACAGAACCCACCTGGTCATCAGACTCCTGGATGGTCAGCCAGTCCAGGCGGTCATCATGTTTGGCTCGCTTGACCAGCGTCATGAAGTCCTGGATCCCGTACTCCCGGCACAGCTGTTTGACCAGGAACTTCCTGCAGCCACAATGAACATTCAGCCCTCTTTCAGTCCATACAATGAACCTTCAGTCCTCTGTCAGTCCACACCATGAACATTCAGACCTCTATCAGTCCACACCATGAACATTCAGTCATCTGTCAGTCCACACCGTGAACATTCAGACCTCTGTCAGTCCACACCGTGAACATTCAGTCCTCTGTCAGTCCACACCATGAACATTCAGTCCTCTGTCAGTCCACACCATGAACATTCAGACACCTGCCAGTCCACACCATGAACATTCAGCCCTCTGTCAGTCCACTTCATCTGTACACAGTATGAGCATTCATCCTTCCATCAGTGCAAGACTTTTATACTCAAAAGTTATCAACAACAAAAAATTAAGCACAAGGAAATGCAAGCACTTGCTTATCTTGTATCTTCACCAATAAAGAATAAAGAAAACAAGAGAGGCAAGGCCTTCAAGACTCACTTGTGGCAAATTAAGTCCCCTAGCGTTAATTACAGAGTAATTTCCCTTTTTTACTATGCACCAAAATGTTTGCAAAATAAATAAAACTTCCACGCTTAGCAAAAGAAGTTCCTGTTTGAACAAAAAAATGATAATAATGACTGCTCTTGTTGTTGGGTCAGAATATCAGATCAAAGTGCCAAGTTTAGAGAATACAAAAAATATAAATATAACAGTAAATGCAGTTTGCATATAATTAGGCTTCATTTTTTTTTTTTTTTTTTTTTGTGCCCATCCCAGAGGTGCAATATTGTTTTAAACAAGATGACTGGAAAGAACTGAATTTTTCCTATTTTTATGCCTAATTTGGTGTCAACTGACAAAGTATTTGCAGAGAAAATGTCAATGTTAAAGTTTACCACGGACACACAGACACACACACACACACACACACACACACAGACAACCGAACACCGGGTTAAAACATAGACTCACTTTGTTATCACAAGTGAGTCAAAAAGGAAGAAACTTCAGAAAGCTTCCGGAGGGTGAGTGATGTTATATTACTTCTGTTGTTTTTTTAAAGTATTGCTTGCAAGTTTGTAACTTGACATTTAAAAACAAAATCAATCCTATTCCTGTGTCTTTATTCGTAACAAATTTACTGCCAAAAGCACAGCACAGCCACAGTTCAGTTACTC